>NC_135405.1:2459727-2759727 GCF_051989625.1 Stigmatopora argus | reverse complement strand
CCGCGAAACGTCCGTTCCACGAAACGTCCGTTCCACGAAACGTCCGTTCCACGAAACGTCCGTTCCACGAAACGTCCGTTCCACGAAACGTCCGTTCCACGAAACGTCCGTTCGACGAAACGTCCGTTCGACGAAACGTCCGTTCGACGAAACGTCCGTTCGACGAACTGTCCGTCGACCAAACGTCCGTCGACCAAACGTCCGTCGACCAAACGTCCGTCGACCAAACGTCCGTCGACCAAACGTCCGTCGACCAAACGTCCGTCGACCAAACGTCCGTCGACTAAACGTCCGGGTACCGGTAGGGCCTTTCCGTTTGTTTCCTCGCCAACTCGGCATGGTACCTTTTGTTCCACTTTGTCATACTCGTGTTCCTTTTGTTTATTAAATATTATTGTGCATTTGATTTCCTGAAATCCTTCAACGGCTTACAGTTCACAACAGGCTTTGTGAGCAAAAACACTGGGTCAGAACCATCAACCACTCCTCCACGTTTACATTCTATATACATATTTTTAAAAATGACATTTTCTGAGAGTGAAATATATTTTGTATTTCAATCTTTTGGCATATTTACTTTTCCTTGCTATTTTAACCTCAAATGGAGTGTAATAAACTTGAGTCTCTAGGACAAGGCCTCGCAGCATAAAGGAAGGAAAAGGGTTCTAAGACAATTAAAACTGCAATTAAAAATGTGACTGTTGGAATAATGATTCAAACCTTTTAAATCATTATTAGTAATATTTAATTAAAAAAGGAAAAACATCTTTCAACAAACTCTGCGGCGAACTTGCAAGGAGATGCAATGTGGCGTCGTCTTAGCCCCCAGTGCATTCTGACGAGCGGCATACTCTTCGGTACATTTAGCGGCACATAACCAAAACATTCAAAGGTAATCTGATTTAAACAATTGCCATTGAAAGAAAAACACCTGCGTAAGAATTTGCAGTATAAGCATAATAATTTCTTTATAAGGTAAACTGCCGGTGTCCCAGACAAAACAATTTATGAGTCCTTCGTAGATCTCCCAGTAAACAGTCCTTGGAGGGTGAGGTGTTATGTCAACAAGCTGGAGCCAGCAGGGTGACCTCGAGTTTGTCCCAGTCTTATACAAAAGTAATTAAAATGCCTTATTACTTATTAAAAATGCTTACAACACATATAGAATATTCCATAATAATTCTAACATTCCCTCCTTTTACTATATGTTTGTTATTCATTTTATGACAAAATCAAAAAAGACAGGGATATCTCCGTTGGCTGTTTTAATTTTACCCGCTTAGGCTCTACTCGTTCGGCAGGTCTGAAAATCAGAAAATAAGATCATTTTCGTCCAATCCATCCTCGTAATTACCATGCTCCTGGAATTCACTGTTAGTGTCAGCACTTCAGTAGGAGATATAATTCATGCAATTTGGAATTTGTAGGGGCAATCGCAGTGGTTATAAGTCGGCTCATCAAAGATCTTAAGCAGGGAATAATACAACACCCACATAATGTCAAAATCGTAGCAAAAAGGGCTACCACAAATTAGGCCAAATCATTATTGGTGAGGCCACAAATCTGTCAGCGGACATTATTCTACTCCAGGATGCTTTTTCATCTTGCGGTTTAGGGTCTGCAGGCCATCGTTGGCCCTGGTGTGGGACCCAGTGGGGGGCGTGTTGTTGAGTGCAACATTTTCAAACGTTGCATACGCCCCCTGCTCCTTCAAGAAGCATTTCAACCGCTGCACGATCCTGGAACGCCGTCAGACTAGTGGCTGCCAGTTGTTCCTTTATCGCCACAAATCCCTGTTCAGTATAATTTCCAAGTTTTTGGACATTGTAATGCAGGTAATTTATCCAATCAACATTTTTGTTTGGAGTAATTAAAAGAAAAATATACTCCCAACCTGCTGCGATCTGATTAGCCAACTTATACTCATCCTCGTGGATGCCAATCGCATCAATGTATCACCCTCTCTCCATGCGACGCCGTCGCGAGGGGCCCGCCATCATACCGGATTTCTGTGCAGCCAATTGTATCTCCTCTACTGTAGATGGAAAAACAGACACTGGTAATAGCAGTGAGACCAAGGCACAAAGTCCTGCAGTCATTTTGGCAGGAGTCGTATAATTTGTTTTGACCCCACCACCACCATAGGTCAGAACGTGGAATCAGGGGTGCAGTCTGTTTTAGGACGTGGGCACACCACGTCACATTTATCGCTCCCAGTGCCGGACCGTGCCCTGTGAAGACTAAGCAGGTAAAATGATTAAACGCGACATGTGTTGAAAAGATAGGCTTGTCCTTTGCTGCCGTTGTAACTGGGTAGACATTATTCCATTTCATACATTTTGGGCTTACATCTTTTGTCATTATCTCCTTTACACAATCAGGGGTAATTTGCGCGGGTACTACTCTTAAGAGAGGTCGGCCCCCCATACATGTTATACAGGTTTGATACAGGTTTGATACAGGTTTGATTTATAATAGCTGCATTTTCCATCAACAATAACCAATTATTTCTTACCGCCTCCCGTTTGGGAACTCCCCGTTGCAGAAATGAATTCTCTGGTCATCTCAGATTTTAATTTTACTATGGCGGATCCGGGTGTTTCCATCTCCGACGACCTTCTTACCCATGGACTTAGGAAAAACGTCAGACAAAGATTCACAAGTTAATTTGTCAGTCTGAATTATGATTTGTAATGCCCCACCGTATGGGTTAATTTTATCGAAGGCCTGATGGTTTTTCGCACACGTGTGTCATCCAAGCATGCCAATCTAGACCAGTTTCTGCAACAAGGTTTCCCCAATCTGTTTTAGGACTGTTATGTACCACACATATTCCATGTGTATCCTTTGAAATGGATATATGGATTTAATATTCAGCCGCACCAAAACAGAGCGCTCCCCCCGCAATCAAAGTATTATTCGGCAAGTTTAGAGTCTGACCAAAACGCAGTTTTGGCAACCCCGCTAAACATTTAATTTGCTGTTTTGTATTTCTGTTAACCAAAATATTCCCGCTAGCAGACGGGAACGAAACCAGGATAAGCCACAATAACCCATTTCATTCTTTGAAATAACCATTTTAATTGCCATTCTACAACTTTCAGCATCACACAAAAAAATCCAATTGAATTCATTCCCAAAGAATGTGATCTCTGGTTTAAAATTTGCTCAACATCCTCATGTTCAAAATCCTCATTCAAATCATTTTGAGCAGGCCTGCCTTGTTTTTAGAGACATTTTTGTCCAGGCAATCACGCGATATATGTAATATATATAAGTATAATTTGAATGAGCATGCAACACATTTGAATGAGCATGCAACACATTTTTTTGCTGCTCCTGATAAATGCTGCCCACCGCGTGGTCTTCAGCGAGGCCGCTGTTGGCCTTAAAACAAGCCGTCATCCTGATTTGATATTCTGCAAAAGGCTCACCATCCCTCTGCTTAGCTCTGCTGATCACGGTATAATTAACTTTTGTTTTAAACTTCCCCGTAACCCGATCAATCAGTTCATGCACTCTTAAATTCAAATTACGCCCGTCATGACACAACGGGCCACCATCAGCTTTTGGATTCGAACATCCAAATTTAGTAGGAGCCTGCTCCTTGCCCACTTTAGTATTAGCAACTTCGATCATGGGATATTGTTCAATAACACATCACTCATTGGCGGCGCCCCGGCCTGGGGAGATAGTGTTTTCTCCCCATGTCCCCCACGGGCCCTCCCGACCTGGTCATATTTGTCGGAGGGGGCCCTCCTTTTTAACAACAACAACAACACATTTCTTCCCCACCGGGCAAGTCTCCCCGTCCTCTTTTCTGTGGAATAACACAGCCTCTGTGTCTCCAGTCCCAACGTTATCAACTGATTTAACCCATGTATCATAAACCAATAATAGGTATCATTATATCCCTCCTGCTCCATTTTGTTAAGATTTCCCCCATGCTTAGCACGTATTTTATCCTGCAGTATCAATATCTTATGCATATTAAGCTGGCCAGCAAATCCATATTTATTTATCCATAAGTTTAGGTGTTTAACCCTTGTAGCGCTTTGATTTTCAACAAATTTCCAATCTTTACACGGCAGACGCATCTTTGGATCGCCGTCAATAGCCGCTTTTACATTTGCGCTGCCCATTTTTAGAAGGGAGCGCGCTCGCACTTAGTTATCAGTTAGCAAATTCTTTTTCCGCGGAACGACACACGTAACACACGCAACACAAATGTATACCCTAGCCTGATATACTGTCAGAGTTATATTTGTACCTATCCGGACCGCGGTACAGGACACCCCGAACTGCCCCAAGTTTTATAGACTCATGCTCTGTCTCGTTACCTGGCATCGACTAGTATACCCAGGGTTTTAAAATCGCTAATCCCCAGGACGCGAGCCTTACTTCTCAAAATAAGGCCTTCGCGTGTGATGCCCTTCACGCACTCGGAACCCGTCTCAATATGCAGCCATCACACGCGGACTCGGCAGAAATGTCAAAAGATGCTTACCAAGAGGATAGTCGTCAACCGATTAGAAAACAGGCGCTGCTGAGAAATAGTCCAGCCTGGAAAAGGGATTCTCGCCGTGCACGGTCACTCCAGATATTAAACCGCAGCGTCTGGATTCCCTATCGGTTTGTTGACCCCGGCTACTCGAAGGACCAAATGTTGGAATAATGATTCAAACCTTTTAAATCATTATTAGTAATATTTAATTAAAAAAGGAAAAACATCTTTCAACAAACTCTGCGGCGAACTTGCAAGGAGATGCAATGTGGCGTCGTCTTAGCCCCCAGTGCATTCTGACGAGCGGCATACTCTTCGGTACATTTAGCGGCACATAACCAAAACATTCAAAGGTAATCTGATTTAAACAATTGCCATTGAAAGAAAAACACCTGCGTAAGAATTTGCAGTATAAGCATAATAATTTCTTTATAAGGTAAACTGCCGGTGTCCCAGACAAAACAATTTATGAGTCCTTCGTAGATCTCCCAGTAAACAGTCCTTGGAGGGTGAGGTGTTATGTCAACAAGCTGGAGCCAGCAGGGTGACCTCGAGTTTGTCCCAGTCTTATACAAAAGTAATTAAAATGCCTTATTACTTATTAAAAATGCTTACAACACATATAGAATATTCCATAATAATTCTAACAGTGACAAATCTTTCTTTTGTGATTAATTAATCATAATTAAATGGTTTAACTCCATTTGTCTATCTATCCATTCATCCACCCAAAATAAGGCTTTGCCAAACTTTGAAAAACTATCTGACCTTTGTATAATTTTAAAAAATGTTTTAAGAAAGGGCTAAGTATTTTTATATGGCACAGATTCAGTCACACTGTATCAGGTTCATCAGACTTTTGCACCTATCTCTTAATCTGGGTACAGATGCATCTTCTGCTGCACGATTTTCCCTAATACCAACTAACTAGCATGCTTAATCGCTTTTCTAAACAAAACCCACCCTTTATCAAGTGGTTATATATAAAGTTGTCATCAAATGCTTGATACTACAGAGTTAATGTTTTCCTCGACATGTAAACTGAGTACATGAGTTAATGCCACATTAATACATTCATATTTATTACATTCAATATTATAAATACAAATACCTGTACACTGGAAAGTGTGGTGTATTGGTAAGCTTTTAGGATCAGGTAGTTGGCCTCGATGTCTATTAAACCTAAAATCGCGTATTTCCACCAGCGCTTCCTCAAAATGGCCAACAAGTTTCCTTCACCTGGTGAAGTAGAGGGACACACATACAGACGAGTGGGCATGAGGACATTCAATGAATAGGCATTCAATTTTATAGGAAAAATTGTTTTGCTTGTTTTTGAGTTTTACAGGAGTCTTGATATCCTGATAAAAATATATTTTTAGCATTTTTTATGCAGTGCAGCTGAATCTCAAGACCTATGAATGATGACCCATTTGGAAGTTTTATCATGCATTTTATGCTACCGTTACAATTTTTAAGCTCGGGGCACAGAAACAAGCTATATACAGATCTGCCAACCTCTCCGGAGTTTCCGGAGTTTACCCGGACAGCCAACACAAACTCTGGGACTCCGGAAAACCTCCCTAAACTCCGGAAAAAAAATTGTCACTTAAATTTTCTTTGGGGCAACCATTTTGGAAAAGTACTAGATTTCAAATTTAAATGCCGCGAAATTCACACCATCGCTACGGTTTCCACATTTTACTTCCGCATTTGATTCAACTGCACTGTAAACCGGATAAATTCGGTAGCATTGTGAATCATCCGAGTTACAAGTTCTGACAAATGATTTGTCTTGTGCAACTTCAGCGTGGCAATCGATTTGGAATCGATTGCATAGGTAGTGCAGAGCTGCCAACCTCTCTGGAAGTTCAGGAGTTTACCCGGAAATGCAACGCAAACTTCGGGACTCTGGACAACCTCCCTACACTCCGGAAATTGTCACCTTATTTTTGTTTTAAAGCAACCATTTCAGAAAAGTACCAAATTTCCAATTTAAATGCCTCAGAATTCACACCATCGCTAGGGCTTCCGCCATCTTGATTCAACTGCACTGGAAACCGGAAGAATTTGGTAACAAGAGTGCATTGTGAATCATCCAAGTTACAAGTTTTGACGAATGATTCGTCTTGTGCGACTTTAGCGCATATCGATTTTGCATGAATCACATTCACTCCGGATAAACTCCGGAAATGGGACAAGGGTACTCCTGAAATGGAGTCGACGGAGGTTGGCAGCTCTGGTAGTGTCTATCGCTGTAATATTTTTGTTTTTTTCATAAGGGAAGTAAGTATTATTAAGGCTGACTAAACCACCAGTCTTTTGTTTTGAAACTAATCCTATCATTTCCGGGGTTGTTCTAAAGCAGGGGTCTCAAACTCGTGGCCCGCGGGCCAACTGCGGCCCCCGGGACGATAATTTGTGGCCCCCGTCCTAATATGAAAGATTAATGTTCTTGCGGCCCGCAAGATTTATATGAATGACACTTGTTTTGTTCGGAGCTGAATGAACCAATCACGGTGAGGTATACGGCTCTGGAGGGCGGGACATCGGCCGGGCTTTCCAGTGCCTCGCTCACTCACTCATTCATTCCTCCAATCAGCTGGGCGGAGGAGAAGCCGTGAAGCCGATCACTCTGCTCGGCGCGCACAGTCCTCCGCTGCTCTCAGCATAGAACTGAATGAGGCGCTATGATCCGTGATCCAGCCTGTCTGTGTCTGTAGCTATCTCCGCGAGTGAAACTGAAACTTAACATTAAGTGCGTTAACATGACACTTGAGAAATTCGGAGAAATGCCGTAATCCAATACGATCGGAGAACGAAAGTGTGCATGCACCACAGACCCGCGCGACTGAAAGTTAAAGTTCAACCCGAGACTCATTCCAAGTGGAAACACATCACAGAGCCCCAGAGATGTCTCTTTCAAAGCCTGCCGTAAAGAGAAAGGTCGGTGATGAGCACAGACAGTTTCAAGAAAAGTGGGGAGTGCAATATTTCTTTGTTGAGCACAGGGGCACCCCGACATGTCTCATTTGCACTGAAAAATTTGCGGTGCACAAGGAATACAATTTGAAACGTCATTATACTACGAGACATACTGAGGAGTACGAAAAATACCAGGGAGATGAGAGAGCCAAACAGGTTGCCAGTCTTAAAACACGTCTTCTGAGGCAACAGGATTTCTTCAAGAAGGCTACCAAAGACAGTAATGCAGCAGTCCAAGCTAGCTACGCCGTTTGTGAGTTGATTGCTAAAGCAGGAAACACATTCACAGAAGGTGAATTTATCAAAAAGTGCATATTACAGCCTGTACATATTGTCTGTCCAGAAAAGAAAAGTCAGTTCAACCACATCAGCCTTTCTGCCAACACCTTGGCAGAGCGCATGTCTGACCTGTCAAGTAACATTTATGATCAACTCTGTGAGAAAGTACAATGTTTCAGTGTATATTCAGTGGCTCTTGATGAGACCACAGACATCACAGACACTGCCCAGCTCGCATTATATGTCCGTGGTGTTGATGACAATTTTGAAGTGATGGAGGAGTTGCTCATAGTAATTCCAATGCATGGCCAGACCACCGCTAAGGAAATATTTCACCAGCTGTGTGATGCCATTGAGAATGCCGGTTTGCCATGGAAGAGCTTTGTTGTAATAACAACCGATGGACAATGACAGGGAGGAAGAATGGACTGGTAGCACTTGTTAAAAAAAACTGGAAGAGGAGGGTGTGGAGGAGGCCATAGCTCTGCACTGCATTATCCATCAGCAGGCCCTTTGCAGCAGATGCCTGAAGTTTGACAATGTGATGTCTGTCGTTGTGAAATGCATCAACCAAATCAGATCCAGGGGCTTAAAGCACAGAAGGTTCCGTGCTTTTTTTTTTGAGGAAATGGAGTCAGAATATGGGGATGTGCTCTACTTCACTGAGATACGTTGGCTCAGCAGGGGAAACGTGTTGAAGAGATTTTCTGAGTTGAGAGCAGAAGTAAAAGACTTCATGGAGATAGACGGGGTTGCTGTTCCTGTGCTAAGTGATCCCAAATGGCTCATGGACTTAGCTTTTCTTGTTGATATCACACATGAGCTTAATATACTGAACAAGAAGCTACAAGGCCAGGGGCAACTTGTCAGTGCTGCCTATGACAACGTGAGAGCATTCTGCACTAAACTTGTGTTATGGAAAGCCCAGCTCTCTCAGACAAACCTTTGCCATTTCCCAGCATGCAATTCCCTGAGTACAGTCACTACTTACGAATGTCTCTAGGTACGAAATTTTCAGGTTACGAAAGCTTTTTATATGCAAATGAGTGCCCCGAGATACAAAAAAAGATCCAAGTTACGAAATCCCCCAGAAAGTAAATGCATTTCCTTATCCGTTATTTTATTTTGAAAACGTTGCATTGATTCTCACTTTACAACCTCGCTATACTCTACTGAGCTCTCATTGACTGTCTCACAACAACCCTCCATGTTTCTTTGACCGCCTTCAACGGACTCGTAGTCGACAGCAACTCTTCATGATTCAAGATTCTCTTATGTTTTTTTCACCGCCGTTCAGTGTTGTGGGCTTGCAGTTTTTCTTGGAGGAAGCTGTGGCCGCCGATTGCTCAAACTCAACCTGAACCGAAGCCTGCGGTCGGTGAAATTGTGTCGTGGGGGCAGGCAATGGGGCTTGTGATCAATAAGGAGGACGTTGACGAGTTGGTCAAGGGGCACCAAAACGAACTCTCAACGAAGCAGGAGTTAATGCAACACTCGGTAATACACCAGGAATTCAACGAGAAGGCGTCTGAGGAGAAAGCAGCCACCATTCCAACAGCACAAGTCAAAAAAAAAAACAGGGGACAAATGAACTTTCCGACTTCGTGGAAAAAACATCCTGAAAAAGTGTTCACGAGTCATGATATCGCCCACTTTGATGACGTTTGTCTTGTGCATTTTAGAAACATAATTAAAAGTCTTCAAAGGCAATTGTCTTTTGATCAATTTTTATCAAAGCGTCTGTCAACAAGCACTGCCGAAGGAGAACTTAAGTCCAAACAAGAAGCAGTGGTGATAAATAAAATGGGTGAAAAATTAGATGCCAAAGAAATCATAAAACATTAATGAAAAAGATTAAAAGTTGAATGTAATATTGTTTTAAATTCTTAATGTTATGTTTATTAGATGTTTGTGTGTTCATTTGCTCTCTGCTTCTGTTGCCTAACGTTAGCTTCCTGACACACGAATAAATTTTGCATGTTTATTCATTTTAATGGTTTATAAAATAATTTTATGATTATTTTCTTTCATTTATGTGTGTCTTCACACTTTTCCTACAAAATTGGGACACTTTGATGAATGTTTAAGGGTTTAGTTGATAGTTTTGTGGGGACCATGGAACGAATTATTTACATATAGAGTACTGCTCTACTTAGGAAAATTTAAACTTACAAAAAAAGTTCTAGAACCTATTAATGTCGTAGGTGAAGGTACGACTCATTGTGCATTGAGGCATATGCTCTCTGCCGGGTCCTCTATTCTTGTGATGTCATTTTTTTTTTTAAAGAAAAGTGATGGATGGCATTGTTACATATAAATGATTTTCTTGGTACAATTTGAATAGCTATGGATCTGTGTGAGGCTTGGTTGTTTATTTTTTAATACTATGTGAAAGGATTCTCATTTAATTGGAGAGTAAAAATCAGAGAAATTGGGCCTTTAAAAACCCATAGACAACATTTACTCATGGTTGGCAAAGGAAGTTTATAAAAATCAATTCCAGACATTTGATGCCCTTTTTAAATTATATTCAGCACTTGTTTACAATAGCATCATGGAAACACTCACATTAAGCAGGCCCAAACAAATTTTTGAAGTCATTAACAAGAACAGTACTGAGTGCTACTGATTTGTTTTTTAGCAATAGTCTTAAACTTTTGATCAGCTGATCAATTGTTTTGCTTTCAAATTGTATCGTATGAAATACTTTGTTTTTCAAAGAGATCTTCTTGCTTTTGCATATTGTGTCTCTACTTGAAACCCAATTTATATCCAAAAGTGCTAAAGGTAAATTCTAACTATTTTTAACTAGTCTTTCATCTTCTATGATCCGTTTTCACACTGTTCATAAAATACTTATTGAAATACATTTTCATAAAATGTAAAGAGTAAAATAAAACAAATCATGTAATGGGAGTGGAAAAAATGTGGTAACAACCTAATGTGCAGAGACTAAAAACACAAAGTGCTTAGGTAGTCCCCTCCCACTTTGGGCAGGTTAAGCATAAAGATGGTGAAGCTTTTTGATTTAATTTTCTCGGTGTATAATAGCCAGGTGTTAAGAACAAGGGCCATATAAAATATAGCATTTACCTTGCCTGACTGCCAGTGTGGTGGTGTAGACAAGAAACAAGAGGATGTAGTTGAGGAAGCTCTGGAACACAGGCGTGTTGGCATGAAATTCATCAGCCAGGCATTTGCTAGTCAGGCTGATGGCACACATCAACCAGGACAAGACCTGACCTAAGGCCAATGTTACCAACAGGTCTCTATGGGGGACAAAATAGACATGATGTATATAACTCACATTTCTTTTTTATAATTGTGTATTATCTGTAATCCTTATAAAGTGTGATTTATGGATCGATGTGTGTGTGTATGTTAAGATTTTCTCGCTACATTTGTCCAAACCGTGCAACGTAGAGAGTTAAAAATGTGTTTGATTGAATTTCTTTACCTTCTCTAAGTATGTAAACTCAAGCTTTGAGCATTTGCAAGGATTATCGATGAGCAGAAATATGTTAACTTGGTCCTCTTGTGGTAGTTTTAAGCATTACACTCTGCACATTGCATACCTTCTTCAGTGCACACTGCAGTGGTTACGCTTAGTCATTTCCTCTTGAAGTTAGTTGCATGAACTAGGCAACAGCACCGCTATTTTGTGAGTTTTTATTTTCGTCATATTTTCACTTTGGTTTACAATGTTTTAACAAAAATAACACCCAAACATTGCTTAAATAAGTATAATTTGTCATCTTTTCTTTTGAAATTGACCGTCAGTTTTCCTTACGTTTTCCTAAAAGGCATACTCCTGCTTCGTATACCTGTACATAATTGTATGCGTGTACTGAAAATTTTCTTTCTCATCTAACCCATTTTTCAAAAGATAATTTTTTGTAGCGCAACAACTGTCTTTTGGTTCTAAATTGTTATGACTAAATCGTCCCGATCACGTACATTTGCAGCCAAGTTAGAGTCTGAGTCAGCTGATTTTTAAGATCAGCCTATACCGAGTGCACATCCAATCACATACATGTGCACCCGAGTTAGAGTATGAGTACTAATCGGATTTTTAAGATCTGCCTATGCCAAGTACATATCCGATACCTCTGGAATTATTTTAACGAATCAATTACCAAACCGACATTCTAATTTATTTCGTTAGACGGATGTGGAGAAGCGCTATATAAAGAATGTGGTAGCTAATTTAGATAGATTAACCACACTGCATCCATACATATTACATAAAAATACATAGTATAACGTCTTAAATCTTATATATCATAAAGATTTGTAAAATAACAACTTTTTCCTCATATTATGTCAAGTTACATAACAGCACTACCTTTTTCTTGTGATATTACGTCAAATTACATAATATTTACCTTAATCTCTAAATGGCAACGTTTTTCTTGTATTATTACGACTTTAATCCCCTAATATCACAACCCAAAACTTTTCACCAAGGCTTTTTCTCAAAATACACTTTTTTTCCCATAGTACTACAACGTACGGCTTTTTTTTCGCATACTGCGTAAAGTTACGGAAATTGACTATTTTTCACGTAATATTACATATTATGTCATATCACAACTTCTATCCCATTTTCTTTTTTAGGGTTGTGAGGGGTGCTGAAGCCTATCCCAGCTGACTTCGGGCCAGAGGCGGGGGACACTCTGAATCAGTGGCCAGCCGATCGCAGGGCACAAGGAGACGGACAATCATGCACACTCACAGCCTTACCTAAGGGCAATTTAGAGTGTCCAATCAGCCTAACATGCATGTTTTTTTTTTTGGAATGTGGGAGGAAACCGGAGAACCCGGAGGAAACCCATGCGGGCCCGGGGAGAACATGCAAACCCCACACAGGTGGACCGACCTGGATTTGAACCCAGGACCCCAGAGCTGTGAGGCCGACGCGTTAACCACTTGTTCCACCGGACCGCCCTATCACAACTTTAATCTCAAAATAATACTTTCCCCCCTCATTTTATTACGACGTCAATCTCGTAATATTACAACGTTTGACTTTTTTCTTGTTATATTGCAATTTCATTCTTATAGTTCTACTTTTTTCTTTGTTTAATCTTAATACTTAATTGTAAAAGTGAGCCTTTGTTGCTGGTATATTGTAACATTTTGAAGTTAAAACGGTGAGAATCGGCCCAAAAAGTGCAGGTTACCAAAACCGAGTATTATGATCTTATATGCAACGCGTGTTAACATATGTTGCCCACGCTGAATGCGCGGTAAAACCACGTGACATGACAGGTGATGTTACAGGTTGAAACAAAGGCGCGTCCACAGTGATGGGTGACTGTTGTCGCGGGTAGTGTGTTTTACAAACGATGCTATTGAAGTCTCGTCTTACCTGCTCAGAATCTTTCTGAACCGTTGGTACAAGCTCGGTGCTGGGGTCCCCGTGCCTCTGGGAAGGCTCTCCACAGTGGACACCATGGAAATCATCGTTGCTCAAGCGAGACGAGCGATCAGAACATTCCGCTAGACAGACGGGCAGATGAACACAGGCAGTGGCTTCAAAAAAGGGAAAAAAATGAGGCGCAAGAGGAGCCTCCAATGCTCCGTGCTGCCCCTTACACAGCTCAGATTTTGTCCAGGGTGGACCGGGCACACTTCGGATTCCTATTGCCTCTTCTGGAGCCGCTAAACAACAGCCAGGTCCTACGTATATAAAAAAAAGCTAATTGTGCCATAAGAGGGCGCCCTTTTACCCAATGGATCTCGTGGGAAATATTGTAGTAGTATTATAAAACGGTGTGCCCCACTCTTACTGACATACATAGCTACATACCACGTTGAGAACCCAAAGAGGTATACAGTAATACCTTGAGATAAGAGCTTAATGCGTTCCAGGTGGGGATTTACTCGTATCGCAAATCAACTTTTCCCACAGAAATGAATTAAATACAAATTATTTCGTTCCCACCCTCTGAAAAACACCAAAAAACAGGATAATACAATGGAAAACATTTTTATTGGTTCCAATTCACCATCTACTAACAAAGTAAAAAATAACATTCTAGTGGTTATGATGTCCAATACTAAAATGAGACATTATTCAATACAACGCGGAGTGCGCGGAGGGGAGAGAGAGAGATCGGTGGAGAGAGGGAGGGAGAGAGAGGGGGGAGAGGGAGTGAGGGAGAGAGGGAGGGAGGGAGGGAGAGAGAGGGAGCGAGAGAGGGAGCGAGAGAGGGAGAGAGGGAAGGAGAGAGAGAAGGAGAGAATTTTTGCACAGCAACACGCTCATAACATAACATAAAAAATAATTTAATTTAAATGAACTTAAATTCCTATACAGACACTTAAAAATAAGTTTTTACCTTACATTAAACCAGTGGCGGGCGGTGCATTTTCTGGTAGCGCCTTCAACGTATCAATCCAACCCTCAAAAACTATTTTATGGCTATAAAACCTGTACTGCAGCTACAGCTGCGACACATTAAAAAATAATCAACAAATTAATGCACAAAAATGGGGTAAAATCCACTTCCTAGCAGCATTTCATGATTAAATACAAATACTGGAGCTTTTCAGACATTAAAACCAGGCCAGGGGGTGATTTTCCCGGGAAAAGACAGCGATGACCGTCAATAGCGTACGGGCAAACATTGCCCGAAAATGGGGTAAAATCCAGCCGAAAACAGCATTTATTGATTAAATACAAATACTGGAGCTTTTTAGACATCAGAACTGGGCCCAGGGTATCATTTCCCCGGTAAAAAGACAGCGATGAACGTCGATACGTCCATATGTGAAATGACAAAAAATGCACTAAAATTTGGTAAAATCCACTTCCTA
Source organism: Stigmatopora argus (assembly GCF_051989625.1). Lineage (NCBI taxonomy): Eukaryota > Metazoa > Chordata > Actinopteri > Syngnathiformes > Syngnathidae > Stigmatopora > Stigmatopora argus. The sequence continues at coordinate 2,745,137 of NC_135405.1, read as the reverse complement.
GCATCATTTATTGATTGAATACAAATACTGGAGCTTTTGAGACATTACAACCAGGCCAGGGGGGTGATTTTTCCCGGAAAAAGACAGCGATGGACGTCAATGGTGAAACGCCAAAAATTAAACTGGGGTAAAATCCACTTCCTAGCAGCATTTTGTGATTAAATACAAACACTGGAGCTTAAATACAAACACTGGAGCTTTTCAGATATCAGAACTTGGCCCACAATTGAAATATTATTTAGGAATATAGCCATATTTGTAATTTTACTCACCAAAAATCCTTTTTACACAATATCCATCCTCCTTTCTTTCTTCCTTCTTTCCTATCGCCATCGAAGCTAATGATGAAAGTCGAGCCTGTCCTGTCATATTTCCGGCATAGTCCGTTTCGAAAATAGCATTAAATCAACACAACAATATACTATTTGCTTGTGGAGCTAAGTTAGCGCGCTGAAAGTGCCCCACACACCATTTTCCCGGCTGTAACAGGCTTGCTAGCTTCGGAGTTGACCGCCCTTTCTTAATGATGTCCATTTTTTTCCTGAAAAAGTCCGTCTAGAAAATAGCTTTGTGAGCAAACAGAATCTATTTGTTTTTGCTTCTGTCGGCCATAGTGGGTGGAGTTTGCGATCTCGGCTGCCTCGGTACTGCTTTGGCCCGCCTACTAGCCAATCATAGTTTGTGAAAGCAATGACATGTCCCAGCCAGCAAAATGCTAACGCCTATGAAAAATCATTGTGGGGTTGCCAACTCGAAATCTGATTGGTTAAAAGCAACAGTCTAGTTTAATGCAGCAGAGCCCACAAGAACTGATTGTGCAGGCTTTGAGGCAGATCTGATCTGGCAACAAATAATGGCTGAAATGTGATTGGTTAAAAGCTTCAATATGAAAACACACATCTGGAAGCAGTGCAGCCAGGGGGGAAAGCAATGAAAGGAAGCTAACAGACCATTTGGAATAATAAGTACGTATTGATGGACAAAATATAATATGATTCAGATATTTCTTAGGCCAGCAGAGAAGGCCTTGAAGCCACTGCATTAAACTTAATTGTAATTTTGCTTTATTTTTTTTACTCTTCTTCCAGCTCAGCTCTTTTTGCCTCGCTTACACCTTCACTTTTAGCTGGAGTTTTTAAAAGGAACCTATCTAGGGCAGTTTGCTTTTGGCCCCCTTCAAAGTACGTATTACGGAAATGACGCACACAAATGTCCTCACAATAGGATAACGCTCAACCACTTGCCAACTTGTCCGGGTGCTCCTCTCGTATTGGCGAGAACGCTCGTAGGTAGATACACGAGGAAGATGCTGCAAGAAAGACAGTGCGCTGTTATCATGAGCAGTCTCTCACGTCTCGGCCACCTGCCTGTCACGTATCTCAAGGCAAATATTTGCTCTGAATTTTACTCGTATCTCAAATTTCTTGTATGTTGGGGCACTCCTATGTCAAGGTATTACAGTATTCAGATGGTTAATCTCCATTCCACCCTGACATCATTGTCAACATAATAAAAACCACATCTGTGCTGTTTTTAACCAACATTAATTTTTAATAAATAAATAACAGACATTTTAATTCATTTCAATTCTTATCCTCACAAGGATTACTGGGGGTGGTGCACCCTATCCCAGCCACCAATGGATAACAAGTGGGAGACACCCTACATTGGTTGCCAGCCAATCACAGGGCAGAATGAGATGGACAACCATTTGTGCACACACTCATGATACCTACAGAAAATTTAGTGTTCAACCAGCATACCATGCATGTTTTGGTGTGTGGTAGGAAAGCAGGCTGCCTATAGAAAACCCACACAGGCCCAAAGAGAACTTACAAACCCACACAGGAAGGTCGGAACCCAATGAGGGTGAAACCCATTATCTCAGAACTGTGAGTCGGCCGTGCTAACAACTGCCCTACCCCAGTTAATCGACCCCTAATTGATAAGTTTATCCTTAGATATTTCCAAATTCACAATAAAAGAGGCATCTGAAGTCACATCTTTGTTTAATTCTTGCAAGAAGAGAACACATTCATCCGCGTCTCCGGTCAGGATTATTCTAACAACTCGAGGTCTCTCTCGCTAATTTATTCATAAGATTTTAACGCCATGCCCCACAGAAGTCTAAACATTTTAAGAGTCTCATAACAATTTATCACAGTTCTCAAAACAATTGTAGGTCTGTCGAATCTTCCCAAGAGAGTTCTGATGTGAACCATCCTGAGAAGATGATGGTTCCCAAAATAATCCACAGTTCTTGTTGTGAGCAATCCTGAGAAGCCGATGCTTCCCAAAGCAATCCATCGTTCCCAAGCGCGCTTGTTGTGAAACCATCTTCCGAAGCCGAAACAGTTCACAGTTCCCAAGAGCTCTTGTTGTGAACCCTCTTCATGCCCAAGGCGATTCACAGTCCTCTTGATGCGAACCAGTCATTAATTTTGCAAGAGATGTATTAAAATGCCCTTTGTATTAATGTCAATCACTCTTCGTTGAAAGCACATATAATATGATAATATTGATACACATCTATAATAATGATAAACCTAACACTAATGCTAAGAAACGTTAGCATGACTATTGTAAATATACATTTGTTATAAAGGAAAGTAGTATATGAAAACTGAAAAGTATTTGGCCTTTCAAGGAGAAGGAGGAATAAATGTCGTTTTGTATGCTTGCTGCTATGTTGTTGAAAAAAGCAGTCGTTCTTCCATCCTGGCAAAGAAAGAAATGTAGTTTCTACATTGCGTTTTTGTTGTTGTTGTTGTATTAACCTGGTTTGTTAAAAACGACTTTTTATTTATTTGCGCACAAAATTAATTGCATTTTGAAAGCAGCTGAGATTGGCTCCAGCAACCTCCACAACTCTTGCGAGGATGCACGGATGATGAATGATTAAATAGACTGCTGTTTGTTCATATAATCATTGCTAACATTGGCGTGTAGTTTGTTTGCCATTGTCTTTTCTGATTGAAATGCAACATTGGTATTATGGAACAATTCTTTATTGCGATGCACTTTTTTCGGAACCCAAAGGGGAATGGATGTTGTGCACTTCAATATTTTCACTGTAACTATACTCTTTTTTTGCCACCATTCAAACATATTGCCCTTTTAAATATTAGAATATTAGTATTTTATATTAATTGACATATATACTGTTCATAATTGTTGTATTCATTCATTCATTTTCAGAACCGCTTTATCCCCAGTAAGCTCGCGGAGGGTGCTGGAGCCTATCCCAGCTGACTTCGCGCCAGAGATAGGGGACACCCTGAATCGGTGGCCAGCCAATCGCACGGCACGAGGAGACGGACAACCATTCACACACACTCATACCTAGGGGCAATTTAGAGTGTCCAATCAGACTACCATGCATGTTTTTGGAATGTGGGAGGAAACCAGAGTACCCAGAGAAAACCCACGCAGGTCAAGGGAGAACATGCAAACTCCACACAAGTGGACTGACCTGGATCTGAACCCAGGACCCCAGAGCTATGAGGCCTCGAGTTTGCCCCAGTCTCAAATTAAAGACACTCTTATACAAAAGTAATTAAAATGCATACATCTATAATATTATCCAGAATAACCCCAACAATAATAATAATATCTACCTTTGTACATACATTTATAAATCAATAAAATGTAAAAACTAAACAAAGAAAACAGAAACATTCACTGGTAACAGCCCTGTCTCTAAATTCACTAAAACCAGAAGACTGACTGTGAATGCTCACATTTCAGTGCCATTCACAACACTAGATGTTGTTGAAGAAAAACAACAGAGCACTCCGGGACTTCAGCAGATTTATTGTAAGTTAGGGGTTACTCCCAAACTTCACTTGTGAAAAGATTTAAATATTATACAGCAATGAACACACGAACCACATGATGCAAGACTTAGGAAGATCACAACGATGTGCCTTGAATCACGAACGCATAAACATTATTAGCAAGAATCATTCCCCCTTTTGTGGTCTCAACCAGTCCTGTCCATTTGTTAGGATTATTAGCTTTACATTATATATTTGCTTACAATGAAGAATGCTTTGCTTTACTATTAAACTTTGCTCATTATTATTAGAGGATTATTAGTTTCACATGATTATATATTTGCTTGCAATGAAGAATGCTTTGCTTCACTATTAAACTTAGTTTCATATTATTATTATATGGTTGCTTGCAACGAAGTAAATGAGAACTTTTCCTGAGAACTTTAGGTAGACTAAACACCAAAACGCCTTGGACCTTGGAGTGGACTAAACAAAGACGATTCAAAACACCTTGAGCTGCACATGACTTTCAAACCTTCATTTGTTTTGACTATATTGATGTCTCACTTCTGTTTCCCACCCCTCTCTTGAGAGTTGAGACGTCCATTATAACTAGGGTCCTTGAAGTTAATAAACAAGAAAAGAAGCGTGTGAGGCCAGAACGAAGCAGGGAATTGACTTCATCGGTTCGCATCTCCTTGCAATAAAAAATCCAGAAGATTGTCTTTTCTCTTTATTTGTGCGTGCATTTGGGAATGCCTATTGGTGAAACTATAACAATACAACATAGATCATGACGTCCATGGGGACAAGAAGATATTAGGAGTGAAGATTGTCCATAAGCAAACTAGCAAGCGTGATTATTTTCTCGAACTAGACTTAAGTGAAAAATATATACCTCTAAATATAATCTAAACCAGGAGCATCTTTTTCAGAAACACAATCACTTGATGAAACTTCTGCTTTGGCTGCAAATAGAAATGATTTCACAAAAAGTATTTATAAACTAATTGACACACACTCATCCATGCTTAATCCCTCTAGTACAGGGGTAGGGAACCTATGGCTCGGGAGCCACATGTGGCTCTTTTGATGGGTGCATATGGCTCTGAGCTAAAATATGGAAACCGGTGGTGAGAGAAAAGAGTCCCGAACGCACCAATAGGAACGTCACGTCGGCACTGTGGCATTGATTTTTTTTCATTAGTATTCTGCATTCATTCTCTCATTGATACTCATTGAACTCATTGACATTCATTGATTAGCAACAGCTTAACAATGTTGTCAAAATAATTAAGAGACTTTTTGCACTTTAAAGTTGTAAAATGACAAAAAAATGCATTTTCATGTGTTTTGACTTTTAAATTGTGATTATGGCTCTCAAGGAATAATATTTGAATATATGATTTGTTTATGGCTCTCTTTCAAAAAGGTTCCCGACCCCTGCTCTAGTATTTAATTATGGAAAGGAAGAAATCATGAGGTAGGTGAAATCGGTCAGGACCTTCATCAATGAAATCCACCCTAAAAAAACACCATTCTCTTTGCTTTTGTTGATTTAAACCTATCCACAGCCCCAAATGCTTGATCAGCACTTGTCCACAGTTCAATCTACACCAGGAACCGCATAGATGAAGACTCAATGTGATGAGCAGATATTAGCCTATCCAGTCTGATGAACTCCCCTCTTACGCCCAACGTCCAGCTTGTCCACTTATCAACAGATGAATCCTGCTCCCATCGTGGCAGGGCAGTTGTTGCCTGCCACTGTCGTCATAATGATGGGCCCACATCTTGCTCACAAGCAGGAGACATCTGTGCATTAGTACCAATGTTCCCTCTAATGTTTTGTTTGTCTGGGCAGGAAGACAACCTCCCTGAGCACCGGTGTGAGCCACATCATCATTGCTCACTATGGGCACACACCAGTATCACACCTGCCATAAGCAGGTGCATGTCTACTACACATAAATGATTTAGTAATACAATAAAATGTAATGATTAATATATATATGAATGGGCGGCCCGGCGGAAGAGTGGTGCGCGCGTCGGCCTCACAGCTAAAAAAAAGGGATTTTATTTTGGGCGCTCCATATGATTTGCTGTGCGCAGAGAAGACGAGAGTCGTGCGCAATTGCGCATGCGCGCAGCTTAGAGGGAACATTGGTCAGTACTCTGTAGGGGAAAGCAGTGCTTCACAGTGCCAATGTTCATACTGACCAGTTAAAGCAGGTGGTCCAGCAGAAAAAGTTAGGGACGCTTTCTCAGCTTTTCACTGATGAAACTCCTGTCACGACTCTCCACTTCAATTCCACCTGTCTAGCCACTGGTTGCTGCAAATTCAAGAACCCTATAGTATTTGACATTTGCATTGGAATTACACTTTACTACTACCTATTGTGCATCCCACCACAAATTGTGTAAATACACTGACTACCAAATCCAAAGTATCATATTTTAAATTCCATCAACTGTCTTGATAAAATAAGATTTGTCAATATAGTAACTTTCTCATTTCACGTTTGACATTTTCACAATGTTCACAAATTAATTCCTTACTCCATTTTGGTGGAGAATTTTGGCCGTGGTGAGTCTCTAAATGCCAACACGGTGATCTGTAAAATATATATATATATTTTTACTGTCGACAGCACTGCGTATCGAGGTAACAGGTCTTTGTGAAATTGAAGGTGGGACAGCTAGCCCCAACTGTAACGTATCTATTCTGTTTCCAATCACTATTGCAGGGTGAATGTAAGTGCGTTTTCGGGTACGTCATATCGGAATTACATGATTTTAATCCAATGCTTTTTAAGGACCCAAGGAAAACCTGTATATATATATCATAATTAAAATTTTACGTTCGAATCTCTAAAATGTATTCAACTCCGACAAAACTAAATGTACTGCCAGAAAAATACAATTAATGTATTCAAGTGAATTTTCAAGAGATCTTTCCATCTTTGACCAAATCAGTACATTTCCAACATAACGATAATTTTTAAATCCACTGACCCCAGAGTCAACATGCTATTAAAGGGTAAAAACAAGCACGCACACAGTAAAAAAAAACAGTGCATTTCTTTATTTGAGAGGTCTAATCAGTCAATGTAGAGCCTTAAATATTTTTTTGTGGGGAAGAAACACAATGAGACACAATGACTTTGACCTGGAAAACACAAGGCCACACAAACTTCCTTATATTTAAACAATGAATCACTGTCCTCAAATGGTACTTCCCCTCCTGTTTTGTATCATATTCAAGAATTTCTCACAAAGAATATTTTTTTTATGTGTGGCACAAAGCCCCATTTCATATTCATCTACTAAGTGAAGTCCTCAGTGATAAACAGCAGCTGGAGATTGAATACCAGTGGTGAAAGAGACACTCTGTGAAGATAGGCAGTCCTCTCATAATACTATGTCACAGGGGTTATTTTCTTTTGGCTCCAAGAACGAGCTGCAGAATGGCATGAATTTCATTTCGTTGTAGTACAAAAGCTGGTGGCAGGAAGTGACCGATCAGGCTCTGACTCCTGGCTTTGTTCACGGTCTCAGCAATGTTGGAGGAGTCTTCGAGTGTGGAACAAAATGCATATATAGTCATGAAAGAAGCATTAAGGGCCACTGTCTTACCCCAGCTTAATTTTATCGACTGTGTGAACCACTGAACTTATGTTCTGTGATGAGCTTGAGACGAACCCACTTCATTGGCCCAGGCGCTGCTGGCATTCCTCATACCGCCGCAGGGCACCCCACAAGTCCTCATAAGAAATGTTTCTGTGTGATGGCAGGGAGCTGATAAAGAAGAACAACACTTAGAGAACAGAAATACATGCAAAAAAATATTTATAATGCAATAAGCAATCACTGTATTTTTTACATAAATACTTCATTGTTTGTAATATGACACATCATAAATGAGATAGAGAATTGAAAGATTTTGTCTAAATTTTTTGTTATAATCAAAAATACCATAATCTCAGCTGGGGTGGCAATTGTTTTAGGGGTTACAGTGGTACCTCGACATACGAGTTCCCCGACATACAAGTAATTTGAGACACGAGTAAAATTTCGGGCAAATATTTATCTTGAGATACGAGACAAATTTTGATATAAGAGACAAATTTTGATATACGAGCATACGGACGGGAGAGGCTGCTCATAAGAACATCATGGGCACTGTCTTTCTGGTCGCAACTCCCTCGTGTAATGTCTCTACGAGCACTGGGCGGAGCGTTTTTTTTCTTCCCGTCGCTAATAAGAGAGGAGTACTACTTCCCGGGCAAGTTGGCAAGTGGTCGTGCGTTATCCTATTGTGAGGACATTTGTGTGCATCATTTTCGGAATATTTTGAAGGGAATACAAAAGCAAACAACCCTCGATAGGTTGCATCTGAAAGTCATGGTGGAGGTGGGTCAAATAGAGCCAACCCGGGAGAAGAAAGGTATAAAAATTTAAAACAAAATGAGAATTAAGTTTATCGTATGGTTAGATTAAACTTATTTTTGAGTGTCTGCATCGTAATCCAAGTTCATTTAAATTTGTTAATGTTATGTTACGAGCGAGTTGCCATGCAAAAAGTCTCTTTCTCCCTCTCTCCCTCCCTCCTTCCCCTCCCCCTCCCCCTCTAAAAACACATTTTAGTACTATTAAACCACTAGTTATTTGTTACTTTGTTAATAGATGGCGAATTAGAACAAATAAAAATGTTTTTTTCCAATCCAATATCCTGTTTTTGGTGTTTTTTTCAGAGGTTGGAACAAATTAATTTGTTTTTAGTTTATTTCTATGGGAAACGTTCATTTGAGTTACAAGTAAATCGACATACGAGCTCAGTCCCAGAAGGAGTTTTATTCTGTAACCTTGAAAAATTTGAAATATTGTAGATATCGAAAGTTGATGCCCATGAAACCACACACCTTCCGGTTCATGTTACATTAAAAATAAGCAACAAAATGACTTTAATCTTGTATTATTATTATGTAAATATTGTAATATTACAATATGGACTTATCCGCCTGCATGCTCAGCACCGGCTCGCCCCAAGGCTGTCTGCCGAGTCCACTACTTTTACTCGCTCTACAACATGACTGCAGACCCATGTAGCCCGAGAACATTACAGTGGTACCTTGAGATACGAGCTTGATGCTTTCTGGGAATGAGCTCGTATGTTGATTTACTCGTATCTCAAATCAACGTTTCCCATAGAAATGAATTAATTACAAATTAATTCGTTCCCACCCTCTGAAAAAAAACACCAAAAAACAGGATATTACAATGGAAATACATATTTTTATTGGTTGTAATTCACCATCTACTAACAGAGTAACAAATAACTAGTGGTTATGATGCTTAATAAGAAAATGAGGCATTATTTTATACAACAAGAAGTTCGTGGATAGGGAGAGAGAAAGAGAGTAAGAGAGAGAGTCACTTGACGGATGCGCTCGTAACGTAACATAAACTTTAAATTTAACTTAAATGAACTTAAATTATAAACACACCAAGTTTTAATCTTAAATTACACTGAATTTAAACCTTCTTGTGCAATAACCAAGGCAAAGAGGTTCATGTATTTCACCGCGGCTTTCGGGGGAACTTCCTGGTTCTCATACGTATTGACGAGACAGCTCAGTCACGTGGCCACTACTCATGTTTTTCGATTATTTCGTGCTTAATATCGATTGTCATCATACGCCTTTTCTTTGCACTACCCTTCATTGCACTGGCTTGCTTTGGATCCCCTGTGCTTCTCTTGATTTTGCACTGACTAATGCAAAAAAAATGGAAAAAATGCAAAGCTCCGCCCAGTGCTCATAGAGATCTTTGCACGAGGGAGATGCGGCGAGAGAGACAGTGCGGCGAAATCATAAAGCAGCCTCTCGAGGCCTGGACAACTGGCTGTCTCAAATGCTCGTATCTCAAGCTAAATATTTGCTCACAATTTAACTCGTATCTTAATACTTGTATGTCGAGGTATTACTGTATTCTGAAATTTGCGGATGACAACGGTGGTGGGGATGGTCGCACAGGGGAACGAGACAGTCTTCAGAGAGGGAGTCCTTTAAAATGTGTGACTGAGTGGTGCGCTTCCAACAACTTGGCGCTGAATAATTCCAAAACCGGAGATCTCATCCGAGACTTCTAACGTAACAAGGCCACTCCTGCACCCCTGTAAATTAACGGCAAATGTGTGGAGTGAGTCGACACTTTCAAGTTCCTGGGGGGGCCATATCTCTGCTGACCTCACTTGGGCAGCAAAGGGTGATTAACGCAGCCCAAAAGATCATCAACTGGCCCCTGGGTGTAAGTTGACGTTTGCGTTTTAATAAAATTATTTAGGTACATCGATTTATTGTTGTTTTAATTTAATTTACCGTTTCATGTATTATACTAGAGATGGAAATTTGGAATTTAAAACAGGCGAATTGAGACGTGCTGATGATCACACATTGATCATTTTAAAATGAGCGGCGGCACGGTGGGCGAGGTTAGCAAATCGGCGTCACAGTTCTTAAGTTGATGGTTCAATCCCATGTTCTGACCTTCCTGTGTGGAGTTAGCATGTTCTCTGCGGGCTTGCGTGGGTTTTCCTTGGGTACTGCGGTTTCACTACCAAATCCCAAAAGCAGGCTGGTTGAGCTCTCTAAACTGCTCCTAGGTGTAAGTATGAGCCTAAAATGTTGTCCATCTCCTTGTGTCCTGCAATTGGCTTGATACCAATTCAAGATGTCCCCCACCTGGTGTCCATAGTTGGCTGGGATAGGCTCCAGCACTCCTGAGACCCTTGTGAGGATAAGCGGTATGAAAAATAAATGCTGCTGCAGACTCCAGAAAAATGCTGTGCTCTGTTTTAAAAGTGTATTTTGCCTCGCATGGTTCAAACATACACGGTTGTGTTGACGGCTCAGACATGCCTACAGAACCCTAGCGCTGACTGGACAAGCCAATTTTAAAGCCTTTTTTATGCACTTTTTTGTATTCATTCAAATTTGTCAGCGTTGTTAACAACAGGCTTTACTTTCACGCAACAAACAATTTAGTACATTTTATTTTGACTTTACAGCAACAAAAATAATCAATAGCAGCAGCAGGAGTAATTCCAGTTTACCAATGACGTTGTACCCAGTTTGCTACCATGTTCTATGTCCATGAAATTGCAACCTGAAATCAGTTGGTGATGCCCCAGCATCTTGATTGTCAGAATTAACAGAAAATTGATTGGGACTTTACCACAACCCTTCGCCGAGGAAACCCTCAGACACTCTGATTAACAATTTCCTCTACATTTCAGATATTTAAGGAATACAGTAGTGGTTGATATGGCCTACATTTGATATCTAAGTATATTCGTCCAAATGCCGATATTTGATTCAACTCGCTATTCGGCAAATTAATGTTAACTTGTTGGCTCCCATTTACGGTAAAGGGTGTCCAATCCATTTAACTGGCAAAACTTGAATGGAGTATTATGATTAAATGCACATTAAATATAGCTGTTTAAAAACATAACAGACTTTTTTTGCATGTAATGACATGCGGAAACAGTTTAAAAATGAACAAACAGATAAATAAAAAAGAAAATTTCCTACATTAATTCAGTTAGTCTGATGTGCCAGGGGAGGAAACCCAAAGTACTGCCAACTGGACCAAACATCACCACAAGCTCTGGGTCAGGCATATTCTTTGGCTCTGGAAAAGCACAAGGAGCTAGTTATGTTATCCACTTGGTGATGATGAGATTCAGTATAGTACTGTATATGAAATTAAAAATTAACGACGTTGCTGTCCTTAATGGCCTTCCACACCAGACAAATTCATTTTCACTGAAATTTTCACTGGCAGAAAATCCAAGCAACCATGTGAACAACTCACAAACTTGACTGATCAGACTGCGACATCACAGAAATATATTAATCAATCTGGGCGGCCCCGTGGGGCGAGTGGTTAGTACGTCGGTCTCAAAGCTCTGGGGTCCTGGGTTCAAATCCAGGTTGGTCCACCTGTGTGGAGTTTGCATCTTCTCTCCGGGCCTGCGTGGATTTCCTCCGGGTACTCCGGTTTCCTCCCACATTCCAAAAACATGCAAAATTGTAGGCTGATCGGACACTCTAAATTGCCCCTAGGTATGGATGGGACTGAGTGTGCATGGTTGTCCGTCTCCTTGTGCCCTGCGATCGGCTGGCCACCGATTCAGGGTGTCCCCCGCCTCTGGCCCGAAGACAGCTGGGATTGGCTCCAGCACCCCCCGCGACCCTAATGAGGATAAAGCGCTTCAGAAAATGAGATGAGAGATTACTCAATCGACACAACAAGCTTCTAAATTCAAAAAAAAAACTTACATGAGTGGCAATCAACAATGGAGAAGCAATTAAATAAAATCATCCCAAGCTCCCTTTACAACATAGATTTACTATATATTTGGTGTTTGTAGTTATTGCTTGTTTCCAAGTGTACTTAGCAAATCATGAAGCGCTACCTCGGAGCAGCGCATCCAGCATGGAGACAGTGATGTCCTTGGAGCTCCTCTCTTTATTTTCCACAGAACGACAAAACTTCTGTGCAGCCTGAACAATAGTCTGTTTCCCATCTTCTGGAGATAACACATTCACTGTTGGCCTGCATGACAGCCCTGAAACACAGAAAGGAATTTTCAAAAATAATTAATTAAAAAAAACAACCACAAAAACACATTTATTTGAAAAACAGTCAAGGCTATTTTTAATTTTAAGGTGAATGGAGCAAAAAAAGTTTGAGTACCCCTGCACGAGAGCATGTGATGCAATGAGGCTTGTATACACCATTGCAAAATGTAACGTGTCATCACCATGCTAGAGAGATTCGTAATACTTACCATTAATGTGGGCTTTGTCAGTATCACTTTTGAACGCCGCATTAAATTTGGATCCCTCTGTACCAAGCAGCTGCTCTTGTTGAGCGACTATCACCTCACGCAGACGGGCGTTGTTCTTTCTGAAAACACCTGGCAAAACAAGGGCAAAGGAAATATATCTGCCAACTTAAAGACAATGACAAATGCTTTTTTTGGTTATATTTTAAAGGCTTGTTTCAACGATATATTGTAAATTTGCACATTCAGTGTTTTTGCTGTTGTAGTTCTGTATAGGTTGTTTGGAAACAGTTTGGGAAAAGTGCTTAACCCACTTGAGACACTTGCGGTTAGGATCTGTTACCTTACCAATTAACAATATAGAGCACAGCAAAAAGTAATGAGTTGTCAAGCTCTCTCGCCAAAGAAAAGAAAAACCATGCTTGCTTTAAGATTGTTGTAAAACTGACAAATAATGCATAAAGATAAGCAAGATTACCGTATTTTCACACCTATAAACTGAAAATGCCAGGCTTCACACGGATCGCCTGTGTAGGGATACTGCTGGCTGGCTTCATGGAAAAGCCAGCCTTAATCAACAAATTTGACCGTCCTCATGCTTTTAAAAAACAAGAACAAAGCCTATGTTTTGACAAATACATTTATAACAGGCAATGGTGTTTTTTTAAGTTGTTTTGTGACCTGACATGTTTTGTCAGGCGAGTGCAGTAATCCCTTGAATATCGCGGACAATGGACCCATGGCCACAAGAAGAACTTGGACTAAAACTCGCATTTCCCTGTTTTCTTTTAATTTATATCAAGCGGAGAGGAACTATTTTCACTGTGAGTACAGTATTTAAAGTAGTTAGATTTGTAAATATAGAACTTATATATACACATGTACATTAGTCTTTTGAAATGCTTATAGCTGTAATATTTCATAAATATATACTTTTTGAAAAGTGTACTTGTATTTCTGTATAGGCGCGAAAACATGTACAGTGGTACCTCGTCATACGACCGCTCGTCATGCAAAATGCTCGTCTTACGAGGGAAATTTCGATCGAATAATTCGCCCGTGATGCGGTCAAAATTTCGTGATGCGACCAAGCCAGGTGGCCATGGGATTTTTTTTTTGCATATCTTTCATGTATAACAATATTTACGAGCACCGGATGAGTTATTCAGACCAGGAAACGCACGACGCGCATGCGCGGGTAAAAGAGGGCTTTCTGGGTAATGAAGTATACTCGTGCACACAACGCCGACAGGCATTGGCACTCAGAATAAAACTTTACCCACAATCAATACGTGGGTAAGCTCAGCTGCTGCATTTCCTGTTATTTTTATCTAATACGAGGAGTATTATATTACTTCTCGTTGGCTGCTCATAAGAACATCAGGGGCACTGGCTCGCAACAGCATCCCCGGTAGCAACTCTATCATAGGCGCCGTTCAAGGGGATGCGAACACAGATGCTACAAGCTAAAAGGAGCCGCTAGCCAGCGCCCCCGAAGCTCCCATGAGCAGCGGAGCGATCGCTGATAAAAGACTGCTGCTCGTTGGTAAGTGGTCGTGCATTATCTGATTGTGAGGACATTTGTGTGCATCATTTTCGGAATATTTTGAAGGGAATAGTACGACAGCAAACAGCCCATCGATAGTGAACGTGAGGGTGGAGTGTTTGTTCCGTTTACGAGTGCGTTGTGTGGAAAAAAAACCGAAGCCCCCCGCCCCTTTTGTGCCCCTCTCCCCTCGGCGAAATCCGCCCAATTTTAGTTAGATTAAACACTTTATTTCTATTAAACCACTAGTTATGTGTTACTTTGTTAATAGATGGGGAATTTGAAGAAATAAAACATTTTTCCAATCCAATATCCTGTTTTTGGTGTTTTTTCAGAGAGCTGGAACGAAATATTTTTTTTTCCATTCATTTCAATGTGAAACGTCCGCTCGAGTTACGAAAACCTCGTCATACGATCTCAGTCTCGGAACGGATTACGCTCGTATGTCGAGGTACCACTGTATTTTGGTAGTTATAATGACGGTGATCCCGCTTCGCAGTTTTGCGGCCATGTCTGGTCTACATTAACCGGCATATTCGAGTGATTACTGTACTGCTCACGTGACTTACTTTTTGAAGTCGTCAACGTGCAGCCAACAGATCCTTTCAATTCATACAGTAACTCAGAAATACCACGTGCGATGATTTTCCCTTCAAAGTAACAGATTTGTACTCCCTATTAAAACCATGAAGATGGAGGTTAAAATTGTGAATCAGGAAGCGTCTCATACGAGAGAAATCATAAAATTCAACGATTTCAGGACCGTTTTAAGAGTACGGCTAATATGCAGAGGCGGTCAATATGCGAGAAAATATGGTATCTTTTTCCCCCCATTTGTGTAATGTATCACTTTTGAGAATAGGTAACCTTAACACTCCAGAAGAAATGCTTACGGTGAAAGTTACATCCATTTTCTTATCCTCACAAGGCTCTTGGGGGAGCCTATCTCAGGGGACACCTTGGGGAGAACATGCAAACTCCACCCAGGAAACTCCGGACCTGAGATCGAACCCTCGAGTTCAGAACTGTGAGGCCGACGCGCAAACCACTAGTCACCGGGCCAACGTGAAAGCTACAGCAACAGACTTGACAACATTGTTGTTCCATTAAACTGGTATAAAGTATTTAGTTTAGTAGTTTACCGTGGTTATCATAGATGCTGACATAAGATATACCAACAGCCATACACCACACAACCAGGTTGGCGATGTCCGTGTAGCTTGGCTCCTCTTCTGCCACCAATAGGCCGATGTGGCTCGGCAACTTCTCAAGAGACCTGCCGTCTGTCAGCCACCGGTGTCGGCGATTGAGAGCGCAGTTTCGATTTCCGACAACGCCATTAGTGTCGGGGTAAATATTTAATATCCTCCGGTAGTCCGGGAAGCGAACCAGCGACATTGGGAGTAGTAATGTGGGAATTGCCCGCTCCCACAGACGCCCCTTCCATCTCCGAACACGGTCACGAAACCAGGAAAAGAGCGCTCTGCTGCTGTGAAGCAGAAACAGCAAGAACCGCCACACTAAACTGTACAACTGCGCCATGAATGTATTTGTCTAATGCTAAAGTTTGACGGGATATTATAACTGCTGCACAAGCTTCTTATGTAGGATGAAGTGGGTGACAAAACCTTGCCGATGTCAGCCGCCTGCTGCCATCTTGCTACTCGTGACCTGTGAACTCTCCGCGTGATTACATGTACATCCTGGATTGGAGGACAGGGACAACACGTCATTGAAATGAATTAAAAGAAAAAATAAATAAATAAAAATAAAGGGTGAGAATGCAGATACAGGAAAGGCATTTTAGACATAAATAGATAGGTAATAAGTAAGTTAATAAATATATAAATACATGAATAAATATATAAATAAATAAATAAGCGTGTTGCTGAAAAAATACATGACTTGGCTGCTGTCGCCCTACATACCAGTAGAGGGCGACATTGTACATCACAAAAACACAGAGTATTTTTTTTAACAACCGAAGAAGAATGGTTAAGTCATGGCGGTACTCTAAGATAAGTTTGAAAATCATTCTTATGTCTATAGAATAATTCCCCGAAAGATAGAGATGACGTCAAGATCATTGAAGCGGGCAGGCATTTCTCCTGAGTTAACCGACCAACTAAAACGACACAAAATAGAAAGTTGTAAGGTACGTTTTGTTTACCTAAAACAATTTTGTAAACAATGAATATGTACAGTTTTGGCCACAGAGTACGACACCTGCAGGCGTATGGCATAGACCAACCTAGCTAACATGATTCTCTTATGATACTCGTCTTTCTCATCGCGAAATAACCATTCGGCTATAATTCTACACTTCCACGTGTTGACACAAAATGTATGCATTAATGGAAATTAATGTCTCATTCAACCTATAATTCCTCCACAGGATCTATTGACGCACACTTCATTTGAAGTTATGTACGCAGCAGGGTTGAGTTACCAGAAAACAATCGGGATGTTGGAGACTGTGAGCAGAGTCATTGCTCCACCATTCACCACGGTGTGTTTTTAAAGCTTTCCCAGAAACTCTAATTTACCTCTGTGCTGGCTGGTTAAATTAGCGTGGCCATGTATACTACCCAAGCGTATTGCATTCACTGTAAAAATAAAAGTAATAATTATTTTTTGAAATGCTGTTTTTATACTAAATATACTATATAATATATTTTATGAGTTGTTTTTTGATTTTTTTTTTATCTCAGTTTTTCTGATTAATTTATTTTGAAGTTTGTTTTTAAATTAATTTGTTTAATTTGCTTTTTGTTTTTTTCTGGCAGCCAGTGGGAAAAAAAATAGTCATACCTCTACTTATGCATTAATGGAAACAAAACAAAAACATCTTTATTTGTTCTAATTTGCATCTATTAACAAAGTAACAAATAGCTAGTGGTTGAATAGTACTAATTAGACGGATTTCGCGGAGGGGAGAGCGAGAAAGACAGAGAGAGGGAGGGAGACTTTTTGCATGGCAATGCACTCATAACATAAACAAATTTTAAATGAACTTGGATTACGATCCAGACACACTCAAAAATAAATTCAATCTAAGCTCACACTAAACCTAATTCTAATTTTGTTTTAAATTTTTATACTTTTGTTCTCGGGTTGGCTCTATTTGCCCCGCCTCCACCCTGACTTTCAGATGCAACCTATTGAGGATTGTTTGCTTTTGTATTCCCTTCAAAATATTCAGAAAACGATGCACACAAATGTCCTCACAATAGGACAACGCACGACCACTTGCCAACTTGCCCGGGAAGTAGTACTCCTCTCGTATTAGCGACAGGGGGAAAAACACTGAAAAAATGCAACGCTCCGCCCAGTGCTCGTAGAGACATTACACAAGGGAGTTGCGACCAGAAACACAGTGCCCATGATGTTCTTATGAGCAGCCTCTCGCATCCACTCTATGCTCGTATATCAAAATTTGTCTTGTATCTAAAGATAAATATTTCCCCGAAATTTTACTCGTGTCGAGGTACCACTGTACAATGAAAGTTAAAGCTTTCACCACGTTGTGCACAAACAGACAAATAAATAATCAATAAATAAGAAAAAAATAAGTAGTCCAAGTGAGATCAGGAGAGCGGACCGGCCTTGTTCTGTCTGAAGTCCAGGATGAGTTCCAGGGTATTGGAGACCTTCAGCACCAAGTTGTTGAGAGCGCACCTCTCGATGAGTCTATGCACTCAACAACAAACAAACAAACAAACACAGATAATCAATATATAATAATGATAAATAAATAATAAATTGTGATAGATAAATAAGTGGTTAACATAATAAATAAGTAGTAGTAATAAGTCTTGATGCAGAACTCGAGTTGAGTATGGTGACAGCTCTTGGGAAGAAGCTGTCCTTGAGCTTCGCTTTAAATTCACATTCATTTAAAAAATAAAAGCCCTGACCGTTTTTCAAATTTCTTTTGAGGGAGGTCTTTTGAATGATTTATTTTTTTTAATGCTGTTTTTATACATAATTTATTTTCTGAGGTTGTTTTCTTAATTATTTTTGTAATCTGTTTTTCTGATTAAATTATTTTGAAATTTGCTTTTTGAATATATTTTTTTACTTCGCTTTGTTTTTTTTTATTATCGAGCCTGGCCACCAGCGGGAAAAAATAGTCATACCTCTACTTATGAAATTTTCAGGTTACGAAAGCTTTTTCTGTGAAAATGAGTGCCTTAAGATACGAAAACAAGATCCAAGTTACGAAATCGCCGCAAACGTCAATACATTTCCCATATTCGTTATTTTATTTTGAAATTGTCGCTGATGCATTGATTCTTACTTTACAATCTCACTATACTGAGCCCACACGACATGCAACTGAGAAGCTGGACTCCAGTACGTGTCCAAGTGTCTGAGACTTCGAATAACTCTTGTGGGATTTACTGACCATAGCATTGAGGTATATTATCAAGGTAATACCTTGACACACGAGTGTCCCAACATACGAGAAATTTGAGATACGAGGAAAATTCAGAGTACATTTTTGCCTTGAGATACGAGACAATTTTGAGATACGAGCATACTAGAGGGTTCCCAATGCTGCCGCCAAGTGGGCGAGTATGCGAGAGGCTGCTTAGGAGAACAGCATCGCTCTGTCTTTCTCGCCGCATCTCCCTTGCCTAAAGATATCTACGAGCACTGGTCGTACAGGTTGGATTTTTTGCATTAATCAATGCAAAATTAATGGAAAAATAACCATCATTTCCAAGCTGCGCAGTGACATTCATAACGAGATGTAGAGCATTCTTTTATAATGGTTAAAAGATAAACAGTTAGCAGGAGATAGCATGACCGAGTCGATAATCTGCGAAAAAGCCAGCGGAATATACATGGACATGAAAGCAAAGCAAGTATCTGAAAAAGATGAACCCTTCAAAGTGAGTCATGCCTGGTTCGATAATTTAAAAAAAGGAACACACGGGTCTGAGGCATAGAGAAGCCAGGAAGTTCGAACTGGAAAGCCGCAATGGAATACATTAACATCTTTGCCTTGGTTATCGCACAAGGTTTAGATTTAGCCTAACATAGGATTAAAACTTATTTTAAGTGTGTGTATAGTAATCTATGTTCATTTAAGTTAGATTTAAAGTTTATTTTGTTATGAGCACGTTGCATTCAACCAAGTCTCTCTCCTGTCCTCTCTCTCTCTCTCTCCGTGCTACCGTCTGTCTACTGAATAATGTCACATTTTCGCATTGAAGATCATAACGTCGAGATAGGTATTTGTTACTTTGTGAGTAGGTGGTGAATTGCTCTGACTGGCCAGGTGCGAGTAGCAAAGATAGATTCGTAGCGTATACCATGTCAGCACATTCCAATAGTTGTTAAGGCTGATCGAAGGTCTTTCGGTCGATCATTAAAATATCAGCCTTGATACCTGCGTAATGTGAATCACATGCTATTATTGCACCCAGAGACTTGGTGAACCCTAGACCAGTATGGACACACTTCCTGGTTGTACTACGTTACTTCCTTTTTTGAAAGGAAATGATTGTACATTCGTGAATATGACATAAAACAAAATTCCGTGTGGCCCGCGGTCGTGAGTGGTTAGCGCGTCAGCCTCACAGCTCTGGGGTCCTGGGTTCGAATCCAGGTCATGTCCAGCTGTGTGGAGTTTGCATGTTCTCCGTGGGCCTCCATGGCTTTCATCCGGGTACTCCGGTTTCCTCCCACATTCCAAAAACATGGCAGGCTGATTGGACACTAAGCATTAAGCACGTATCTCAAGGTATTTCTGTACTGTAATTCATTTTTGATGTACCGCATTTTCCACACTATAAGGTGCACCTTCAATGAATGACATATTTTAAAACTTTATCCAGATATAAGTCGCACCGCATTATAAGTCGCTACAATAAAGGCTGGAGTTGCGTTAATATGCATCCTTTAGACGGTTAAAGGGAATGTCAACAAAACAGTCAGATAGGTCAGTCAAACTTTATTAATAGATTGCAAATCAGCTTTCTGACAATGCCATTCACTCCCAAAATGAATAAACAACTGTTTTATTATTTTTTCCGAGGTAAAGTATTAGTATTTTCTCTTTTAACAACAGCAAGGTATAACATGTAAGTGCAACATTTATATCACAGTGGAGGGAAACTTTTCCTCCATTCAGTAAACACGTAAAAAACATTCTGATGTTGTTACATTAAACGTTAGCGCAATCATAATAAAGTAACACTCGTAATAGTGCAAAGCAATAACAATAACATTAATAACTCAAATAATAACTCAAATAATAACTCAATGTTGTTCACGTGGGTGAACCGTGCGTGCTTTCACGTACACAATGAGGCACTATAACATTCAGCTGTTGACGTCCATATTCACAATATGACCGACCTTGTTCAACTGTAATCACAAAAGAAACATGTTAATCTCACTTTATCAGTTCATTCCTCATCTATGATGTGCCAACCCCCCTTCGAGGTATCAATTTCAAGAAAGAAGGTTTCATCCGGGAGTTGGACCCGGGACTTCTCTAAACCAAAGCGAGAATCATAGCACTAGACCAACGAGCCAGATATAACATTTATCTGACTTCTTTGTTCTCAAATGGTGAACAATGTGCAAAATCACCTGCAAGTTAATACTTTCAAGAGACGAGGGCTCATCCGGGAGTTGTGACTGAGACCGCTTGCCTTTTAAATGGAAATCATACTACTAGCCCAGGGTTGGGCAAACTATTCCACAAATGGCCGCAGTGGGTCTGGGTTTTAATTCCAACCCAGAGCGTTGAGAGGGCAACTTTTCACCAATCTGGTGTCCTACAAGTGAAATCAGTGGATTGCAGTCAGGTGCTTCTTGTTTTCTGCAGAAATCTAATTGGTTAAACTGTCTGTGCTATATTGGTTGGAACAAAAACCTGCACCCACAGCGGCCCTTTAGGACCGGTTTACCCATACCCTCACTGACATACATACCAGTTTGTTGACCTTTTGATTTTCAAATGGTATCCAATGTGCCATACCCCTTCAAGGTTTCAATTTCAAGAAAGAATGCCTCATCCGGGAGTTTGACCCAGGACCTCTCGCACCCTTAGCAAGAATCATACCACTAGACCAGGGATGGGCAAACCGGTCCTCGAAGGCCGGTGTGGGTGCAGGTTTTTGTTCCAACCGATCCAGCACAGACACTTTGACCAATGAGATTTCTGCAGAAAACAAGAAGCACCTGAGCACCTTGTAGGATACCAGATTGGTGAAAAGATGTCCTCTTTATGGGTTGGAATGAAAACCCGCACCCACTGCGGCCCTTTCTGGAATAGTTTGCCCACCCCTGTACTACACCAGCAAGCCAGACATAGCCAGGCATTTCTGTGACTTTTTGGTTCTCAAATGGCGACCAATGTGCCAAGACCATTAAAGGTTGAAATTTCAAGTACCGTATTTTGCTGTTTAATATACCCCCCCCCCCATTTAATATACCCGGGTATATTAAACGGCAGGGGTATATTAAATGGCGCACAAACGGGAAGGTACGATCCACTACGCACTCTTTATGCCGTGGCGGGGTAAGAGAAAGTCTGTTGCTGACAGCTATTCGGAGTCTTTGTCCGACTAGTAACTACTACTTACTCCTGAATAAAGTCTGACTCAAGGCTCAAAAAAGCAAAAATCATTTAATATACCCGGGTATATTAAACGGCACAATACGGTAAGTAGGGATCATCTGGGAATTGGAACCCGGACTTCTGACACCCAAAGCGAGAATCATACTACTAGAACAATGAGCCAAACATGCCAGATCTTGGACCTTTGGGTTCTCAAATGGAGACCAATAGGCAAAATCCCTTTCAAGGTATACATTTCTGGAAAGCATGCCTCGTCCGGGAGTTGGACCCAGGACCTCTCACACCCAAAGCGAGAATCATACCACTAGACCAGGGGTCGGGAACCTTTTTGACGAAGAGAGCCACAAACAATTCATATTTTCCAATGTTATTCCTTGGGAGCCATACTACGAATTTAAAAGTCAAAATACATACATTTAAACGGGTGCCTTTTCAAAAAAAAATTGGGAATTTCCCCACTTTTAAAGTGGAAAAAACTGAATATTTTTTTAAAGATTCTTATGCTGTTGCTAATCAATGAGCGGATGCATTCCAAAGGAGTCTACTGCAAAAAAATGAATATTAAAGCAGTTCTAGATGTAATATCTCAGTTCTGTCACCAGCAATTTCCATATTTTAGCTCACAGGTTAGCAAAGAGCCAGATGCACCCATCAAAAGAGCCACATGTGGCTCCCGAGCCATAGGTTCCCTACCCCTACACTAGACCAACGAGCCAGACATACCATTTGATTGACTCTTTGGTTCTCAAATGGTGACCAACTTACCAAGCCCCTTCAAGTTAGTCATTTCAAGAAAAGACAGCTTGTCTGGGAATTGGAGCCGAGACCTCTCACACTCAAGCAAGAATCATAAAACTAGACGAACAAGCCATACATTTGAGGTACTTAACCTTTTTCTTTCTAAAAAGGTGACCTAGGTGATGAATACCCTTCAAGTTAAAACTTTGAAGAAACAATGGTTAGTCCAGGAGTTTGACCTCAGACCGCTTGCCATTTAAGAGGGTATCAATTTTCAAGAAAGAAGGTTTCATCTGGGAGTTGGACCTAGGACTTCGCACATTCTTCGTCTTCAGTGTCCGAATTGAACAGCTGGGCGAATAGAGTTGCAAGACCTGTTGCGGCTCATATATAATATATAGTTCGCAGTCTAGCTTTGAATGCTCTGTTGACGCCAATCTAGCGGCTGGAGTTCTTCTTTCAATCCATTCGGAATGACGGCGAACACCGAATTAGTGTGCTCGCTGTCATACCCTGTGGATTGACAAAAGAACTATATTTCCCACTATGCACCGCGCACAGGGGAAAATGGAGTCTCTGGCTGCTTAGGCTAGTTGCGAGACCTGTTGCGGATTAATATTGATCCATATATAATATATAGTTATCAGTCTAGCTTTGAATGCTTTGTTGACGCCAATCTAGCAGCTGGAGTTCTTCTGTCAATCCACTCGGAATGGCGGTGAACACCGAATTCGTGTGCTTGCCTTCATACTGGGTGTATTACAAAACAACTACATATCCCAGCATGAACCACGCACGGGGGAAATGAATTCGCAGGCTGCTTACCGTAGTTGCGAGACCTGTAGAGGATGATGTACCCTATCGACTGATATCGATTGATTTTTTTATTTTATCGTGATAACAATTTTAATATTGGTCCATATATAAGGTGCATAGTCAGCTTTTGAAAAAATTGGAGGCTTTTAGGTGCGCCTTATAGTGCGGAAAATACAGTAATCTAATATATAAATAAACCAGTTGTTTCAAACATTATACAATGATGAAAGGCAAATTCGTGATTAATGAAGCATCTAGAACCATAGTATACTTGCTTTAGAATATATGCTTTTTCTGACAGACCTTGGCGCTGTGGAAGTACAACTTAGATTCTTGGTTCTCAACATCAATACCTGCTCTGGACAAAGTGCTACGAGGAGGTCTTCCCTGTGGAAGCATAACAGAGGTAAATCAAAGAATTTAAGACTAGTGGATTTCTATTATTCAATCGAAATTTCCGTCGTAAGACGAGCATGTCGTATGACGAGCGGTCGTATGACGAGGTACGACTGTACTACCATTTTTTTCTTCAGTGCTGAGTCCTAGTAGCAAGCAGAAGACAGGGAAGTGGCTTCCGCCTCTGAGTTTCAGCGGGGATTTTTATGACCTTAAAAAAATTGTTTAAAAAATATATTTTTTAAATAATCAATAGCAGAATAAAATTGCAAAGAAGTGAATTCACTTTCAGTGAAGTCGTGATACTCGTGGGAAGACTGTAAATGCATTCTTTGTTCAACATGCTAACAGAAGTTCTTCTTCGACATAGCTCATTAACACATTCCCATATTCTCACCAAGACATGGTTAATGCCTGTAATTCTTTCATTCATTTTCTGAACCGCTTATCCTCACAAGGGTCATGGGGGGTTTTGGAGCCTGTCCGAGCTAACTACGGGCAACAGGCAGGGGACACCCTGAATCGGTCGTCAGCCAATTGCAGGGCACAAGGAGATGCACAACCATTCACGCTCAATCGTACCGAGGGGTAATTGAGTGTTCAACCAGCCTACCCTGCATGTTTTTGAGATGTGGGAAGAAACCGTAGTACCTGGGGAAAACCCACGTAAGCCCAGGGAGAACATCCAAACTCCACACAGGTAGGACTGACCTGGGATTGTACTCTCGACTCCAGAACTGTGAGGCTGATGCACTAACCATTCACCAGCTGGGCCTCTAATGCCTGTTAGTCTTTCCTTAATAGGTCATGGATTATCGTGGTTTTGGGTTTTTCTTTTATATCACACTGTAGATACTGTTTTCTTACTATTCACAGGTGACAGGGCCTTCTGGCTGTGGGAAGACTCAATTCTGTTTGATGCTGAGTGTTGTGGCCACCCTGCCAAAGGAGTTGGGCGGCTTAGACCGCAGTGTCATCTACATTGATACAGAATCAGCTTTCTCTGCTGAGAGGTAAATTTTACTATAACGAAGCAAAACAAACACAAATAATCATTCGTTTATATTTCAAGCTTTGACATACATTAGAGGGTGAAATATTTACAAATTCATTATAAAATATCATTTGATCATACTCATGTCAACTCATATAGACGGTATTACTGTATTACTGTGTTGTACCAGGTTGGTGGAGATTGCAGAGAACAGGTTCACAGACTACTACAAATGTAAGGATAAAGTCCTGCAAATGGCAAGTAGAGTCCATATTTTCAGGGAGATGACCTGCCAAGATGTTCTCTGCAGGTACAGCATGGTTTTGACTTTAAGCAACAAATATTAGATTAGATTAGATCAGATTAGAACTTTATTTCATCCCGTATTCGGGAAATTCCCTTGGTTGCAGTAGCAAGACAGTAGCAAGCACAGACACAGAAGACATTGTACACCTAGGTAAAAAACTGGAGCCACACACAGGAAGATGGGGACCTTGTGCAGACCGAGACTGAGGTTAAATATGCAGAATCACTCTTTCAAGCTGATCCGCACAGTCCCTCAGTAGTCTGGAGCTGATCATCTTCCTTGTCGAGATCCTCCTAAACTGTCCTATCACCCGATCAGCAGCAGCGGAGAGGCCGTTGCATCCCGGCAAGCACTGACAGCTCCTCCATCTGACCGGAGAAAGATCTCACGCTCCCATAGCAATGATGGAATGCTCGGTCTGGCGCGTCGCCTCTTCTCCAGGCACTATCGTCCACTGCTCACGGCTGATCCCGCGTGCATGACAGCGGAGGCACGCCTGAACGGCTCCAAAGGGTACCCGGACGTTTTGTCGACGGACACTTGGTCGACGGACACTTTGTCCCCGGACGTTTGGTCGAACGGACGTTTGGTCGACGGACAGTTCATCGACCGGACGTTTCGTCAAACGGACGTTTGGTCGACGGACAATTTGTCGCCAGCTTCGGCGCCGGACATTTTGTTGAACGGACAATTTGTCGCCGGATTCGCTCGCTCTCAAAATTATAATCATGAGAGAGAGTTTACTGTTGAAAGCGATCAACCAGGTAATCTCTCGCTCTCAAAATTATAATCATGAGAGAGAGAGTTTGTAATTGCATTGACAATGTAAGAGCATTAATATCTAAATATCTAATATCAAAATTATCAATAAGTAGCGTATTATTGGCGTGTGTGGACATGTTATTCGTCGCCGGATTCGCTCGCTCGCTCGCTTCGACGCTGCCGAAAGAAAAGTTTCCAGCCGGCGTCATCGTGAAAGCAAACCAAAGGGGCTGGATGGACGAGGAGAAAATGAGAGATTGGCTAAGTGAAGTGTATGTTAAGAGACCGGATGGCTTTTTCCATGCCTAGCCGTCACTCTTGATTTGCGACTCCATGTGTGCCCATCTCACAGCAGCGGTGAAAAACCAAGTCAAGCAAATGAACTCTGAGCTTGCCGTCATTCCCGGAGGCTTAACTAAAGAACTCCAACCACTGTACATCGGCACCACCCGCCGTTCAAAGTTGCGAGCGACATGGGAACAATGGATGATAGATGGCGAACACAGCTTTACGAAGAGTGGGAGGCTCGCTCTCAAAATTATCAATAAATTGCGTATTATTGGCGTGCGTGGACATGTTATTTGTCGCCGGATTTGCTCGCTCGCTCCCGGATTCGCTTTCAAAATTATCAATAAATTGCGTATTATTGGCATCTGTACATGTTATTCGTCGCGGGATTTGCTCGCAAGATCGGTACCCGGGCGTCTGGCTGCCATTGACAGCGGTAGACGTCCGATTCATGTTGACTGTTGCGTTATAGATCCACTCGATGGAGCTCTAATAAAAGAAATAGCATCTGCACCTCAGTCAACATGAATCGGACGTCTACCGCCGTCAATGGCATCTTATTGATAATGTGTTTAATTTGGGACAATAATTGTATAAAAGAGGCAAGTTTGTCTATTCCATATATCTCTGGTGATTTTAACCATGCTCCCTTGGCTTCTACTCTGCCCACCTTCACTCCGTATGTGAAGTGCCACACCAGGGAACAAAAAACTCTGGACCTGCTGTATGCCAACACAAAGGAGGCATACAGCTCAGTCCCCCTCCCCCCACTGGGCCGCTCAGACCACAACCTGGTCCATCTGATCCCCACCTACATCCCTATGGTGAGGAAAATAAAACCTACCACGAGGATCATACAAAGATGGACCGAGGAGACCAGCATGGTACTGAGGGACTGTTTTGAGACCACCGACTGGGAGGTGCTGTGCAATTCACATGGTAATGACATTGACAGCTTGACCCACTGCATCACAGATTATATTAACTTCTGTGTTGAGAACATTGTACCCTCCAAGAAGGTCCGTTGTTTCTCCAACAATAAGCCGTGGGTCACCAGGGATCTAAGGGCCTTCCTGAACAAGAAGAAGAGGGCTTTTAGGTCTGGGGAGAAAGGGAGCCTGAAAATGGTCCAGAAGGAGCTGAAGAGAGAGATAAGGAAGGGTAAGACCATCTACAGGAGGAAGCTGGAGAACCAACTCCAGAGAGGCAACACCAAAAAGCTTGAGGAGCTTGAGGACTATTTCGGGCCATGGAGGCAACAGCGAGAGAGACCCGGAGTCTGGCGGCAGGGAGTGGGCCAATGAACTGAATCAGTTCTTTAACAGATTCAGTCCTGCCCCCACTCCCCTGACCCCCCAGACCAGAAGCAACTGTCGATCAGGTGATAAAACAGCTAAAGAAGATCGAGGCAAGGAAGGCTACCGGTCCAGACGGCCTCAGCTCCAGACTACTGAGAGAGTGTGCGAATCAGCTTGGTATAGTGATTCTGCATATTTTCAACCTCAGCCTCAGTCTGCAGAAGGTCCCCACCTTGTGGAAAACTTCCTGTGTGGTCCCAGTTCCTAAGACTGCGTACCCCAGGGAGCCAAACCACTTCAGGCCGGTAGCATTAACCTCTCACCTGATCAAGACATTGGAGAGAATCATCCTCAATCACCTCAGCCCCCTGATGAATGCAGAGCTGGACCCTCTGCAGTTCGCCTATCGTCCAGGTATTGGTGTGGAAGATGCTACCACCTACCTGATGCACAGGTCTCTTTCACACCTGGAGAACACGGGAAGCACGCTGAGAATGATGTTTTTTGATCTCTCCAGTGCGTTCAACACCATTCAGCCGGTCCTACTGAGAGGGAAACTGGAAGAGGCTGGAGTAAGGAACCACCTAGCCGCATGGATCATCGACTTCCTCACTGACAGACCACAATATGTGAGACTCCAGGACTGTATGTCTGATGTGGTAGCTTGCAGCACGGGGGCCCCACAAGGCACAGTGCTCTCCCCACTCCTCTTCTCCCTCTACACATCGGATTTCCAACAATACAGACACCTGCCACCTCCAGAAGTTCTCTGACGACACCGCTATTATTGGACGAGTGACGGACGGGAACGACCTGGAATACAGGGGAGTCATCACAGCCTTTGTTGACTGGTGTAGGCAAAACCACCCCTACATCAACACCAGTAAGACAAAGGAAATGGTCATCGATTTTCGGAGGAATCCTCAACAGACCACTCAGGTGAACATCCAGGGTACAGACATTGAAATCGTGGAGAATTTTAAGTACCTGGGTGTTCACCTCAACAACAAACTAGATTGGTCCACAAACATAGATGCCCTGTACAAAAGTTGCCAGAGCCGCCTCTACCTACTGAGGAGTCTACGTTCCTTTGGAGTGTGCAGGACACTGCTGAGGACTTTCTACGACACTGTGGTGGCATCTACAGTGTTTTATGCAGTGCTCTGTTGGGGATGCGGGAGCACGGAGAGGGACAGGAACAGGCTGAATAAGCTGGTCAGGAGGGCCAGCTCTGTTCTGGGCTGTCCTCTGGACTCTGTGGAGGAAGTGGGAGAGCGGACAATGCTGACCAGGATGATGTCCATCATGGACAGCACCTCCCACCCCCTGCATGAGTCTGTGGAGTCCCTCCGAAGCTCCTTTAGCAATAGACTGCGGCACCCTCATTGCAGGAAGGAGCGCTTCCGCAGATCCTTCCTCCCATCAGCTGTCAGGCTCTTTAACAAAAAAATGGCTGAGTGTTGAGACCTACCGTATGCATGCATGTATATTTATGTGTGTGTATGTATATATGTGCTAAGCAACACGCTTATTTATTTATATATTTATTCATGTATTTATTTATTAACTTACTTTTACCTATCTATTTATGTCTAAAATGCCTTCCCTATTCCTGCATCCTCACCCTCTTGCTACTGTGACAACAAAATTTCCCGAATACGGGATGAATAAAGTTATCCAATCCAATACATACATGCATACATACATACACACACACACATACACACATACACACATACATACATACATACACACATACATACACACATACATACACATACATACATACACACACATACATACATACACACACAAACATATATATACACACATTTATACACATACATACACTGAGCAGTGGACGATAGTGCTGGCCGGGAGAAGAGGCAACGCTCCATACCGAGCATTCCATCATTGTTATGGGAGAGGGAGATCTCTGCCCGGTCAGATGGAGGAGCTGTCGGTGCTTGTGTGCTTTGAAGCCCCCCACCGGCCTCTCCACTGCTGCTGATCAGGTGATAGGACAGTTTAGGAGAATCTAGGCAAGGAAGATGATCACCTCCAGAGTACTGATGGACTGTACGGATCAGCTTGAAAGAGTGATTCTGCCTATTTAACCTCAGCCTAAGTCTGCAGAAGGTCCCCACCTTGGTGACTTCCTGTGTGTGGCTCCAGTTTTTACCTAGGTCTACAATGTCTTCTGTGTCTGTCTTGCTACTGCAACCAAGGAAATTTCCCGAATATGGGATGAAATAAAGTTCTAATATAATCTTCCGTATTTACTCGCATATAAGCCCCTTTGGTCGGACAAAAAAAATATGACTGAATCGAGGGTACTGCTTAAAACATGACTTGCAAAAATACTGCAATTTGACGGCGCTGTGACACGATGTCGCGACACGATGATGTAAAAAAAAAAACATCGCGTCCAAGCGTGCGCCGTGACATCACGACGCAAGCGAATGCCGATACGGTCAATTATTTCAAAATAGAGAAAAGATAAACAGATAAAAGGCTAAACAAAAAAAATTGATGTCTATGAATGAAATTCATAAAAAAAACATATCTTGCATGAAACGCAAAACGTTCCCGTCACTGCTCGCTCAGGGCATGGCCATCTTAGTGAAGTCGGGGCGCAGCCATCCTAGCGAGGTCGGGGCACGGCCATCTTAGTGAGGTCGGTGCGCTGCCGTCTGCATTTTTTCGCCAGACGCGAGTAGCCTTGATTTCAAAATAAAACAAAATTCCACCTTTTTTTCGTTTTACTTCGTTATAATGTCTGTTTATATACAATGCCTTGTGAAACTATTTGGCCCCCCTTGAACTTTTTAACCTTTATCATTTCAGGCTTCCGACATAACGATATAAAAAGTAAAACTTTTTGTCAACATGTGGTACGCAATTTTGAAGTGGAACAAAATTTTATGGGTTTATGTATTTATCTCTACTTTAACTGTCAGATTGGAGAGATTGGAGGAGATAATCATCTCAACCAGAGCTGGCTTGATTATTCTCGACTCAGTTGCTTCAGTAGTTAGAAAGGAATTTGACACAACGTTGCCAGGCAACCTTATACACCGTAGCAACCTGCTGGGACAAGAATCCACCACACTTAAATATTTGGCCCATCAATTCAACATTCCTGTAAGTTCTACGCAATTTGCTTTCAGATGGGAGAAGGCTGCATTTTCCTTTCTTTCACTTCACATTTTCCTTTGGCATGAGTATTTTGTGCATCTGCTAAACCAGAGGTAGGTAACCTATGGCTCGGGAGCCACATGTGGCTCTTTTGATGGGTGCATCTGGCTCTTTGCTAACCTGTGAGCTAAAATATGGAAATCCCTGGTGACAGAACTGAGATATTACATCTATAACTGCTTTAATCTTCATTTTTTTTGTAGTAGACTCTTCTGAATGCATCCTCTCATTGATTAGCAACAGTATAAGAATCTTTTAAAAAATATTCTTTTTTTTTTCACTTTAAAAGTGGTGAAATTACAAAAAAAAATATTGAAAAGGCACTTGTACACATGTATGTATTTTGACTTTTAAATTTGTAGTATGGCTCACAAGGAATAACATTGGAAAATATGAATTGTTTGTGGCTCTCTTTGTCAAAAGGGTTCCCGACCCCTGTGCTAAACTGTTGTGAGGGAAAGTATTACCGTATTTACTCGCATATAAGCCGCATTTGTCGGACAAAAAATAATGACTGAATCGAGGGTACGGGTTAAATGTGCATAAAAAGACTACATGCACGAAACTGCAAGGTGACAATGCCATAATACCATAACGTCATGATGCCATGACGCTATTACGTCGTGACGCCATGACGCAAGACAATGCGGCCGATACGGTCATTTATTTCAAAATAGAGAAAAGATAAACAGATAAAACAAAAAACAGCATTTATTTTGACGTCTATGAATGATATAAAAAAAACCTATGTATTACATAAAACGTGAAAAAACTTGCGTTACCATCACTACTAGCTCGGGGCACAGCCATCTTACCTAGGGCGCTGCCATAATTTGATATTTTGCATTTACAAAGACAGGCATATTAACTTCCTTATGATCTCATCTCATTTTCTGAACCGCTTTCTCTTCATTAGAGTTACGGGGGGTGCTGGAGCCTATCCCAGCTGATTCCGGGCCAGAATCGGTGGCCATCCCATCCCAGGGCACAAGGAGATGGACAACCATGCACTCTCACACCCATACCTGGGGGCAATTTAGATTGTCCAATCAGCCTACCATGCATGTTTTTGGAATGTGGGAGGAAAACGGAGTACCCGGAGGAAACCCACGCAGGCCCGGGGAGAACATGCAAACTCCAAACAGATGGACATGACCTGGAGTTGACGCACGAACCACTCTTGCCACCGGGCCGCCCCTTCCTTATGATATTGACCCTAATAATGTGCTTTTGATTCATGCAGTATCTCAGAAATACCACTTGTGATCATGTTTCTGAAGATTTTCCCTTCAAAGTAACACATTCGTACTCCCTATTGAAACCATAAATATGGAGGTGAAAATTGTTAATCAGGGGGCGGCTTATACGCGAGAAATTGTAAAATTCAAAAATGTCAAGTGAATTTTCAGGGTGCGGCTTATATGCGAGTAAATACGGTGACACATTTGTTAAGATTTTCCTATTCAAGCAAAAATGCACGGTTGAAACAAAATGTGCCCCATGTCAATGTAGCTCGTGAAGAATATTTTGGCCAACAAAACATGATTCGAACACGGGCGGACTGGGAGACTTTCGGTGTTGTGTCATATTTTGCAACCCATCAGGAATGGCTACAGTGGGTTTCTGCCCAATCTCTTGTGTTATTTGCTTCCTTTGTCAAAAGCGTCTATATGTGTCGGTAACTACAGCACTCAACATGATTTTTGTGGTAGGGTGCAATTAGTCCATCAAAATCGTTTTGTGAGCATTTTTAAATTGCATAAGAATTTTGGCCAATCAAATACGAGTAGTAATTCAAATATCAGATACACGCAAAATTTCTGAGGCTATTGCAATGGCAATACTGTTCACATGCATGTCATTACCTGCATTATACACTTTAGGTCGAGCAAAAATGATGAATGTTGTGCATCTTTCAATATATAAAATCTTTCGCCTCAAACTTATTGTTATGTAATCACAAACCTCATAAATGACAGACCTATTCTGGGTCACACACATTTTGACCTATATACAGTCAGTTCAATAAGCGTTTGAACACCCTGCTATATTGCAAGTTCTCCCACTTAGAAATTATAGAGAATGTGTAATATAGCAAGGTGTTCAAATGAACTGACTGTATTGATTTAACAGTGGAAAAAAATGAGAATTTGTGTGAGGGCCTAATTTGTATGGTTTTCTGCTTCAGGTGGTCCTGACTAACCAGATCACTACTCATATAGTTAATCAAGGTGAGTGCTAACCTGGATAGGTGTTATGTTCTCATGTTAACTTCAGTAAATATACCCAATGTCCCACAGTCAGCCATTTTGGAAATAATACTAGTCACAGGGTTTTTTGTTTTGCAAGAGGGAGCACCAATAAACACTATTTCAAAACACTAAAAACTATTTGGGGAAAAGCTTCAGAATTGTAAAAAAGTGGATGTCGAGGGTTCAAAGTGAAAGATTAAAGTAGAAAGCCATTATCATCGGTTAATCATGAAAACAGTGTTGAGGAACAGATCAGTGTCACTACTGACGAGTCATTCATTCAGCTGGCTGGTCAGTAAAGATAATATCATTCATGAAAGAAAACAAAATTACTCCGTGTAAAAACAAAAACAGTCCACTGTTAAGGTAGAACTTTGAACCTCTTTGTTCAAGTAAGACTGTTGACCTGTAAGATTGCAAAATTGTTTAACTTTGCAAAGGGGGAGGTTCAGCCGTCAGACCTCGCAGTCTGTCTACGTGCTCCGCGCTGTTCTGCCCTGGCTGCAGCTTACAGGCTTTTTATTGAACAGAAACACCACGCCTTAAGTTACAAGTTGCCTGATAGTTAAACAGTTAATCCCAACTAACGAGTTGTTTTTGCAGTCCAACTTCAACCGTCTCACAATCTGTTTTCTACAGTTTGTCTGTTCCGCCATTTGTTCCAGATCCATTACGCAGCATCTTAAATCAAGGGGTGGCTTATACGAGAGAAATTGTAAAATTCCACGATTTTAAAGCAATTTTCAGGGTGCGGCTTAAAGGCGAGAAAATACGGTATGTTTTTATTTGTCTTTCCCAGGTTCTGGTACAGCTCCTGAGGGGGATTCAGGAATGGTGACAGCAGCTTTGGGAAACACATGGAGTCACAGTGTCAATACACGTTTTATCGTGCAGTATGTTGATGGACATCAGAGACAGGTGGGGAGTGAGTTCCAGACAATATGTTACACCATACAATTTTCATTATGTGAATTGATTTTTGGTTATTGATTGTATTTGTGTGGGTCCTTGAAAACTCCAGAACACTTCTCTTTGAACTATAAGAACAGGATATTTGGACAGGAACAGTTTTACAGTGTTTGTTTCTTTTAGAACTGCCACAACACAAGAGAATTTTTTTATACTGCAAACACCAGAGCCAAATACTGTAGTCACACATTGCTGTGAAGAGGCTAAGCAACTCAAATGATCAGATAGAAGCAATCACTTTGATCAGCAAGCATGAAGCCCTCCTACATTCTGGCGAGAATGTATATTTTGAATATGACACAAACGGGAATGTATATTTTGAATATATGACTATATATATATTTCTATGTCCCTCCAGCTATTGATTGCCAAGTCTCCTGTGGCTCCTTTTGTTATGCTGAACTACACGATCCAAAAGGAAGGAATTGTTATTAAAGGTAAGTAACTGATTTGCAGTTTTGAAAGAAAGGAAACAATTTAATAAATAGAGAGAAATTTAAAGAGAATCAAGTTGTTTCATGTACCGTATTTTCACGACTATATGGCGCACCGCATTGAAAGGCGCAGTGTCAGTAACGAGTGCTATTTCTGTATTTGACACATACACAGGACGCACCGCATTTAAAGGGGCAGCCACGCATGGCAAAACATACACCATCTTAAACATACGGACACACGCTAAAAACACGTTTTTAAAAAGGCAACAGAATCAAAACTGAGTCCGGTTGTACTTTATATAGCCATTTTACAATTTACTCACATCATCATCACCCACAAATCCATCAAAGTCCTCATTTTCTGTGTCCAAATTGAACAATTGTCCAAATGAGTCATCGAAAACGCCGGGTTCCCTCTCTTCGTTGTCAGAGTCACTGTCATTGCCATGTGGCTCCACAGAAATGATACCGGCTTTGGCAAAAGCTCGAGCAACCGTGCAAGCAGACACGTTCGTCCAGGCGGCCACAATCCATTCGCAAATAGTAGCGTAACTGGAAATTTTAACATATGGGCCTATTGTGGCCACGCCTCCAAACATGCCTATGCATAGCTGATGTGGACTAAAACTAAATGTAATGTGTATCCATGTCAGTCTCATAGCGCATTTCTTTGACATTGGTTTTAAAGGCTGACATTTGTTCTC
Organism: Stigmatopora argus; assembly: GCF_051989625.1. Taxonomy (NCBI): domain Eukaryota; kingdom Metazoa; phylum Chordata; class Actinopteri; order Syngnathiformes; family Syngnathidae; genus Stigmatopora; species Stigmatopora argus. The sequence goes on along the minus strand of NC_135405.1, from coordinate 2,710,202 downwards.
TCTTTGTGTTAGAAAATAATGGAGGGGAGACTTAATTATGAAGGCCCTTTTCCCAGCCACCAGTCTATCAGAGTGAGGACTTCAATCAACCTTGATGCAACATGAATGAATGCTCCAAAAACACATTGAAATTAAATATTTTGATCATCATTTTCCTTACAATTGGAATCACATGGACACAGCGATGGAATGAAACGTTTTAAAAATGCACACTGAGTGCGAGCGTCTTCTCTAATTGTGTTTTTTTGTTTTTGTTTTCTACATTCTCATTTTATTCTTGGAGCTAGGTTTCATGGAATTTTGAGTCAGAGATGTTCGAGAAAAGAACTGTTTGAGTTCCAAGGTTTTACCTCTGACTGAATGAGCTGTGAGATTGTTCCTTTGAAACAGATACATCATAAAATACATAATAAAAGAGATATTTTTTACCAACAGTGTTTCAGTTTATTGTTGCTCATGAGAAATGAGTGAAATTGAGGCAAGGAAAGAATGAGCTGGAAGTACAAGATAGTGTGACCACAACATTTTCGAACACGCTTCGTAATTGAAATGAATTGAATGCCTTTGTTGTCATTGTACAAGTATAATGAGATTTAAAGCTTCACCATGAAGTTCACAAATTACAACAACAAACAGACAAATAAAGAACAATACAGTGGTAGCTCGAGATACGAACTTGATGCGTTCCGAGACTGAGCTCGTATGTCGATATTCTCGTAACTTAAACAAACGTTTCCCATAGAAATGAACTGAAAACAAATTAATTCGTTCCAAGCCTCTGAAAAAAAAAACAGGATATTGGATTGGAAAAACATTTATTTGTTCTAATTCGCCATCTATTAACAAAGTAACACATAACTAGTGGTTTAATATTACTAAAATGTGTTTAATAGTGCTAAAATTGGTTGGCTCTATTTGCCCCGCCTCTACACTGACTTTCAATCAATATCGAGGGTTGTTTGAGTTTGTATTCCCTTCAATACGAAAAAATGCAACGCTCTGCCCAGTGCTCGCAGAGACATTACAAAGAGGGAGTTGCGGGGAGAGAGACAGTGCCCATGATGTTCTTATGAGCAGCCTCTCGAGTCCGCTGTCTGCTCGTATATCAAAAATTGTCTCGTATCTCAAGATAAATATCTGCTAAATTTTTTACTCGTATGTCAAATTGCTCGTATGTTGAAGTACCACTGTAGATAATAAAAATTGTAACAAATAAATAGGTAGTCAACAACATAAAGAAGCAGGGAAGTGCACAAATAACAACAACAAACAAGCGAACAGCTAACCATTAAATAATAAATAAGTAATAAATAAGCAATAAATAAATCAGTCAACATAATAAATAACTAGTCAACATAATAAATAACTAGTCAACATAATAAATAACTAGTCAACATAATAAATAACTAGTCAACATAATAAATAACTAGTCAACATAATAAATAACTAGTCAACATGTATAATTGGTCACAAAAATAAGTACAGTGGTACACGAAGGAGTTGGGGGGAGAAAGACAGTGCCCATGATGTTCTTATGAGCAGGCTCTCGCGTCCGCTGTATGCTCGTATATCAAAATTTGTCTCGGATCTCAAGATAAATATTTGCTCGAAATTTTACTCGTATATCAAACTGCTCGTATGTCGCGGCACTCGTATGTTGAGGTATTACTGTAGGTACAAAAGTGACTAAAGTGGTGAACAGCCCATGGAGTTTTAGTGCGAGTACAAGATAGGATATTAGTCTTTATTAGGTCCTCCTAGGTGCAGAAGTCGAGTTGAGCGGTTACGGATCTCGGGAAGAAACTGTCCTTGAGTCTGTTTGTTGACTGTTATGGTCCTGTGGCGTTTGCCAGAGGGCAACAGGTTGAAGTGGTGGAAGCCGGGATGTGAATTTTCTGTTATGAGGCTCTCTGTCCTGCCTCGGCACTGGGATTTGTAGATGGTGGACAGGGAGGATAGGGGGCAGTTGATGATCTTTTGGGCTGTGTTGATCACCCTTTGCAGTCTTTTCCTGTCGGCTTCGGTGCAGCTTCAGTGTCAGAGCATTCTGAAGTATTTGCCCCCTTCCTGATGTCTGTTTTTTTCCCGCATATTTGTAACAAAGGTTTTAGATCATCAAACCAATTTTAGTATGACACAGAGACAACCTAAGGAATTACAAAATTCAGTTTTTAAATGATGATTTTATTTACCAAGGCAGAAAAAAATAAAAACTTGTTTGGCCCTCTGTGAAAAACCTAACCTAATAACAGGTGTGCCCCCTTTGGCAGCAATAACTGAAATCAACCATTTACGATAATTTGTGATGAGTCTTTCACAAGGCTTCGGATGAATTTTGGCCCACTCTTCTGTGCAGAATTGTTTCAGTTCTGCAATATCAGGGGGTTTTCTAGCATGAATAGCCCATTTCAGATCACACCACTGTTAAGGTGTGCTTTTAATTGAACTTTTATGTTGAAGGTAAACTATTTTTTCCTTGAACTGTTGACTACAATGTGGGCCTCCTGCGAGTAGGCGTTACCTATTATTTCTTTGTTCAATAAAGCCTCACCACTTTGAGGACAGCCATCGATCGCCTGGGGGGTCAATGGCTGTATGAGGAAAGAGCTGAATTTCTGCCAAGTGTTTGTTGTGTATTTTCCCCCCTGTCTTCACTCTGCTAACAACCACATCATTTAAATACGATTTAAATCCGGACTTTAATTTGGCCGCTCCCGAACCTAAACATTATTTATTTTCGAGGCATTCAGAGGTGAACCTGCTGGTGTGCTTTGGATCGTTGTTATGCTGCATGCTCCAAGAGCGCTGGAGTTTGAGCGCATGAACTGAGGGCCAGACATTCTCCTTCAAAATTTGCTGATAGACAGCAGAATTACCATGTTTTCCACACTGTAAGGCGCACTGCATTATAAAGCGCACCCTCAGTGAATTACATATTTCAAGATATTTTCCATATATAAGACGCACTGCACCCACCGCATTATACGGGTCTACAGTAGAGGCTGGGGGTTTATGTTATGCATCCACTGGATGGTGGTGCGCTAAAGGGAATGTCAACAAAACAGTCAGATAGGTCCGTCAAACTTTACTAATAGATTACAAATCAGCTTTCTGACAACTCCATTCATTCCCAAAATGAAGAAACAACTGTTTTATTATTTTCTCCGAGGTAAAGTATTAGTATTTTCGTGACACGGTTTATCTTTTAACAATAGCAAGGTATAACATGTAAGTGCAACATTTATATCACATAGTGGAGGGGAACTTTTCCTCCATTCAGTAAACACGTAAAAAACATTCTGATGCTGTATGGTACATTAAACATTAGTGCAATTACAATTAAGTAACACCCGTAATAGTGCAAAGCAATAACGATAGCATTAATAACTCAAATAATAACTCAATGTTGTTCACGCGGGTGAACCATGCGTGCTCTCACGTACACAATGAGGCACTACAACATTCAGCTGTTGACGTCCATATTCACAATATGACCAACCTTGTTCAACTGTAAACAAAAAAGAAACACGTAAAGCTCACTTTATCAGTTCATTCCTCATCTATGAATCCCTCGAATTCTTCTTCAGTGTCTGAATTTAACAGCTGGACGAATGCGGCATCCATCACCAGGAGTCCGTCTTCCGTCACCATTATTCTTTGGTTGTCTGGCATCTGAGTGACAATTCCTGCCTTCCTGAAAGCTCAAACCACAGTTGAAACTGATATATCAGCCCAGGCATTTACGATCCACTGGCAGATAGTGGTGTATATTGTCCGGCGCTGGCTTCCAAGTGGGATAATGGACTCGGCGACTGCTTGCCGTAGTTGCGAGACCTGTTGTGGATCAATATTGATCAATATATAAGGCACACCGGATTATAAGGCGCATAGTCAGTTTTTGGAAAAATTAAGGTTTTTAGGTGCGCTTTATAGTGCAGAAAATACGGTAATTCTTCCATCAATTACAGCAAGTCATCCTTGTCCTAAGGCAGCGAAGCAACCCCAGACCATCACAGTGCCACCACTTCACTGTTGGTATAGTGTTCTTTTGATGGAATACTGTGCCATTTTTTTCGTCAAATGTAATGGGTCGCACACCTTCCAATAAGTTAAACTTTTGACTCATTAGTCCACAGAATGTGGTTCCAAAATTGTGGAGGATCATCAAGATGTTTTTTGGCAAACGTAAGACGAGCCTTTATATTCTTTATATTTTATCTCAAGGTATTAATGTATATAGCCTTCCCAAAGCATTTGATCCCCTTGAGTATTTTTCAACCTTTCACCACATATCAGGTTTCAAACATAATTTTTTTTTGTCAAGAATCAAAAACAAGTGCATAATCATGAAGTGGAACAAAATCTATTGGATATTTTATACTTTTTTAACAAATAAAAAACTGAAAAGTGGGACATGCAAGATTATTCTGCCCCTTTACTTTCAATCCATCAAACTCACTCCAGTTCAGTGTTTACTGATGATAGACTAGAGTACCGTATTTATTCGAGTATAATGCACACCCGTGCATAACGCGCACCCATAATTTGTGAAATTGGTATAAATATTTTTTTTTTCTCAGCCCACAGCAAGGATTGCAGCGGTACTGGTAACTGGCAAATGCGGAACACATGTCGCCATGACAAAACATTAACAACATTTGGTATGGAAACCTGGTAAAACAAACTACTACCAATATGAACACAACTCTCAAATGGAATTTACAATTTTAAATCTTTATAGTCTAATTCATCATAATATTTTTTAAAAATTCAAAATCTGATTGATCATCATCAGATTCACCAACTGTCCTATAAACTTGCTGAAGGCTATTTGGACAGTGCTGGCTTTTGTAAAAGAGGTAGATTGTTGCCATCTGGCGGACAAAGACAGGTTCTACGTCTCCCATTATACATAACGGCTGCGGGGGGAACTTTTCACCGGCAGAGGGCAGTGTTTCAACGGGATTCATGTATTTCTTCAGTTTTTTGGTACAAAACTTTACACGTTATACTCGAATACGGTAGATAGAATGTGTGTATTCATATCTCCGTATAAATACACCCTCTCTGTGATATATATATATATATATATATATATATATATATATATATATATATATATATAGATATATATAGATATATATATATATATATATATATATATATATATATAGATATATAGATATATATATATAGATATATATATATATATATATATATATATATATATATAGATATATAGATATATATATATATATATATATATATATATATATATATATATATATATATATATATATATATATATATATATATATATATATATATATATATATATATATCAAAAATACGTGAAATATCACAATTTTACAATTATACAGTACAATGGTGCCTATGCTTATTGTCAAAGAGCAAAGAGCCGTATTCATTTTGGCCAGGAGCTGCGTGTTCGCATTCCTTGGTGTAGTGGTTCACTCGCCTGGCTTCGGTGCGGTCTTGAATGAATGAATGATCGCACCGAATTCTAAACTGCCCAGCACAAATTTCACAGACATTAAGAAAAAAATCATACATTACCCGCACTTGACTATAAGGTGCAAATGTTAATGTCTTTCCACCCCATTGATGATGATATACATCTAATCAAAAAAGCCACCATCAGTTGGACCACGATTCAATTAACCCTAACTCCCTGATCGAATGAGGAAATGAAATGCAGTGTGGCCCTGAAAGAGAAGAGCGACAAAGGAAAAACTTACAGTTCATTGAACAAAACTTCCTCCTGGCCGGGTTAAATACGGAGGATCGGTTGCCAGAGTAACAGATGGAGGGGGATGGGTCATCAATGAGGCTTATTACATTTCCCCATCTTTGTCAGGTTTGAATAAGCACCCCTTTGTTTAACTGGAAGAAAATAGTTTTCCCTATTTTTAATGTTTTAATGTTAAGTCAGTGTAATGACCTTCATTACACTGACTTAACATTAAAACTGCTTTTGGAATAGATGGAAGGTGATGATAGCATCAATCAACACTGACAACCTGTTGTCACATGATAAAATGAGCAAATAATGCTGATGTTTGTTTATTGTGTACTTCGCCCGGTGAAAGTCTTTGCTTTATTTAAACATCTGTTAATTAATTGCAGTTGCTTAAGCAACATCCTTTCTCCCGTTGCTCTAAACACTATTTTGACAATGGACATATGCTATATACAGAGCTGACAACCTCTGTCGACTCCTTTTCTGGAGTACCCTTGTCCCATTTCTGGAGTTTTATGTTTTCACGGGGAGTGAATGCGATTCACCAATAAATCAATATAAAATGTAAAAAAAAAAAAAACATAGGACAATTTAAATCAAACCATTATTATCGTGTTTTTACATTACTTGAAATATTGTTTTTGCTAATTTTTGAAAAAGTACAGCATAATGAAAATAAGTATAAAAAGTGAACAAAGTATAATTTGTTGATTATTTATTGGCAAATTCAAATTTCCACAACATTAACTAACATAAGTTTTTCACCTGGTCCCTAAGCTGCACTTGCATGTTGTGCATTGTGCAAATGTCGGTCCTTTTGGAGACAGCTTCAACATGGGATATTTCTTCGAATATGAACCAATAAACTTATGGGAGTGTCTGGGTTTCTTATTAGATGTTTCATCCAAATTGCCATCTATTTTGACATTTTTTTGAATTTCCAAAGTTTAGGGTTAGGGTTATCAGGAGTCCCAGAGTTTGCGTTACTTGTCCGGAGTAAACTCCGGAAATTTCGGAGAAGTTGGCAGCTCTGCATGTATTGCTCAGTTATAATATTCATTCATTTTCTGTACCAGTTATCCTCACAAGTGTGCTGGAGCCTATCCCAGCCAACTAGAGGGCAATAGGTAGGGCACACCCTGAATTGCTTGCCAGCCAATCACAAGGCACAAGGAGACAGTCAAGCATTCACACTCACGAACCAGAGTACCCAGAGATAATACACGCAGGCCTGGAAAGAACATGCAAACTCCACAGAGGGAGGTCTGAACCGATCAGGGATTGAACCCTTGATCCCAGAACTGTGAGGCAGAGATGCTGTCAATCAGTCAGTAGAATTCTCAGGTATAATAATCATCTCATCTCATTTTCTGAACCACTTTATCCTCATTAGGGTCACGGGGGGTGCTGGAGACTATCCCAGCTGACTCCGGGCAAGAGGCCGGGGACACCCTGAATCGGTGGACAGGTGATCGTAGGGCACAAGGAGACGAACAACCATGCACGCTCACACTCATACCTAGGGGCAATTTAGAGTGTCCAATCAGCCTAACATGCAAGTCTTTGGAATGTGAGAGGAAGCCAGAGTACCCGGAGAAAACCCACGCAGGTCCAGGGAGAACATGCCAACTCCACACAGGTGAACCGACCTGGATTTGAACACAGGACCCCAGAGCTGTGAGGCCGACACGCTAACCACTCGCGCCACCCGTAATACAGTAATCTCTCGATTATCGTGGTTAATGTAGACCAGACATGGGCACGATAAACGAAAAACCGCGGAGCAGGGTCATCCCTATTTAAATATATAAAACTTTTTTTTTTATTTCAGTGCTGAGTTCTAGTAGCAAGCGGAGGACATGGGAGTGGCTTCCACTTGCAAGATTCAGTGTGGATTTTCACATTTTTATGAACTTAAAAAAAAATGACCAGAAAAAAAAGTGAAGCCATGATAATTGAAGCCGCGATATTCGAGGGATTACTGTAATCATAAAAAATTATATTAAAATCTCATCTCTTCTCATTTTCTGAACCGCTTTATTCTCATTAGCGTCGCGGGGGGTGCTGGAACCCATCCCAGCTGACTTCGGGCCAGAGGCGGGGGCACAAGGAGACAAACCATTCACATTCACACTCATACCTAGGGGCAATTTAGAGTGTCCAATCAGCCTACCATGCATGTCTTTGGAATGTGGGAGGAAACCAGAGAACACCCACGCAGGTCCAGGGAGAACATGCAAACTTCACACAGGTGGACCGACCTGGATTTGAAACTAGGACTCCGACCGTGAGGCCGACGAGCTAACCACTCACACCACTGGGCCGCTCCAGCCCAAAACATATATCTGGTTTTATTCATTTAAATTTTATTGACATTTTGTATTTTGTCTCATTTTTTTATTTTTGATACTGGATTGATTTATTTTTATCGACAAAAATAGTCATGTACGCTATAAAGCAGAGGTCTCCAAACCGGTCCTGGAGGGCCGCTGTGGTTGCAGGTTTTTGTTCCAACCGATCCAACACAAACAGTTTAACCAGAGGTTCTTGCTGAAAAAAGAAGCACCTGACTGCAATCCACTGATTGCACTTCTAGGATACCAGATTGGTGGAAAGGTTTCCTCTTACCGGTTGGAACGAAAACCTGCACCCACTGCGGCCCTTTCTGGAATAGTTTGGGCACCACTGCTGTAAAGGGTTAAGGCACAACCAAAAATAGTACATTTGGAAAACCCCTGCATTTCATATTGATTGGGTTATTTGGTGCTGCACACCAGGGATTTCTATTCGACCCAAATACAATAAACTGTTATTCTTTGAAAATGCCAATAAAATATCAGTAAAAAATAGATTGAAATTGTCAATAAAATATCAGTAAAAAATAGATTGAAATTGTCAATAAAATATCAGTAAAAATTAGAGGGCTATGCACAACAAAGCAGATTGGAAGGGATTGTCTTGAAGAACAGAAACCTATTCATCCAACGTGAACATGTTTTATTGGTTTTAACTGCAATCTGTCATCACAAAATAAAATTAAAAAAACAGCAGCATTCCAATGCTTTCGACCTCTCATCTGCACAAATACATTTTAGGCTTTTCGCACTTATACCATAAAAAAGAAGGCACAACAGTTGAGAAACCTGGAATGTATTTTTAGGCACTTCATTGGAGTAGTCAAAAAAAAAAATCTTTACATTATCTAGACAAAAAGTGCTAGTAAGTCTGTGCGTGATTGAGGGAAAAAATGCAAGCTTCTTTTTTTAAACTCTAAAAATGAACTACCAGCTCTTCTATCCACCTGACGTACTCCATAAATAAATATGGGCTAAATCCCAATTTAAAGTTATATATATATATATGTTCCAGAACCAGTCTACATTCTAAAAGTCTAAAACAATCTGTTAGTGTCATTTGTCAACGCACTGTGCAGGCAGTTCAGTAAACGGTCATTTGTAATATAGCTAATAGCATCAGTCAATAAGTGTGTCGAAGAACATTTTGCCATGTAGAAGGTATTGTTCTTTTATGTATTAGAATGGCCAGGAACAGAAATTGTGTTTCACACATATTTAGTGCAAAAATCCCACCTGTGACATGTACATCCTGTGTACAGGCCTAATCCGAGCTGACCCCGCGTTTGTGCTTTCATACCTCAACACCTCCTTTCCCTGTAGTTGGTTACGTTGGAGGAGGCACGAGACTGAATGAATAAAATTGCTAAACTTTAGTATACTTACGATGAAATTGAGATTCTGTTTCACGACAAAAATTAATTTGTGGAAAGATTTGCCATTGCAGTGTAATTAATATATTACGGTAAAAAAAATTGGCTTCACAATTTTGCGATTATATACGCTCATGATTAACTACAGAAAAATATTCTATTGTTTCATTGACATAAATACAACAAAAAATCTTAAGATCAGCAATAAATAAAATTTGATAAATAAGTAGTGACAACCAAAGCCAATGTGCTTAGGCCTTTTGGATTAAACTAGACAGTAAAAATAATCATCATAATAATAATATACAATAGATACACATATGGGGAAGCAACTGAATCACATATCTAAACTGAGAACTTTAAATGTTTGCTTCCAAATTCTTTCATGAGACTTGTCTATATTAGCCCCTTGGTTGGCACAGACAGCGTTGATGTCCAATCAAATTTGACACTCAAAATGGATGTCCGTCACCATCAATGAAGCTTAAACAAGAGCATTCATAGCCAGTCTTACTGGTTTACAGGACCTTTGCAGGTGACTTCCTGTTCATTTTAGTGCATTTATGGGTCCTCAGGAAGAAGAGTGACCCGATAACTTGGCTGAATATTAGTCACAGAAATGACATGGTTCACTCAAATTGTCTTAGAAACAACATAGGTATATTTCAATGCTGTGACGTGCGCAAAATGTAATTCTTGTCCATGTAACAGCCCTAGGATTCCAGCCCTGCTGAATGAAGTCATTCAATATGGTTTTAAAGAAACTGGGTTGAGTGTGGGGAAAAAAATAAATAAATAATATAATCTCTCTGTTAATATCCTCTTGTTCACTTAGCTAAGGCATTCCTTATAAACGCAAACACTAAGTTTTAACGGGGAGGTTCAAGAGGTTGTGGCGACAGTCAATAACGATGATGATGGTTACCCAGCTACTCAGCTAAAGTGTGCATTTGACCACTCTTCGCTACATTTCACAAAGTTTCACATTCATTTCAACATGATACTGGGTTAGTAATCGTCCCTTGTGTTAAAGATCTAACTGCAACTGAAAAGCTTTTAAAAAGTCAAAATCCTCAAAAGAGACGGCATCTGATATATCCAAGTTCTTGTGTAAACAGAACGGTGGAAATGCTCGTCTTCCTCTCAAGGGAACTTATCTTACTCATCCGAAACAGAGAGCCTGCTGAAGATAGGAAGGCGGCGCAATGCGTCCAGGAGGGGGGACTCGGAGCCGCTCAGACTGCCGAGACTACTTTGGTAGCCCTCCTGGTCGGACAAAGAGTTGAGCGGGCTTGGTGGACCTTCTGAAGCTGGCTGGAAAAAGCACGGGATTATGGGAGATAGGACAGCTGGAGTCTTGGCAAAAACACCAGAGCAGGTAGAGGGATCACCAGACCACTCGGTTAGGTCTTCAGCGGAGCAGGCAGGGGGCGGGGTGACTGAGGCAGGGCTGTTTCTGGAGCCGCCAGAACTCGGGAAGCCTGCAAAGCTAAAACTGTGCTGTAGGCAGGGATAGCCCGTCCTGCCAGATGCGGAGAGCAGCAGGGGGCCGCGGCGCTCCTCCGGGTTGTGGATGAAGTGGCAGCGCGGGCCATATGGGCAAAACCCGATGGTGTGAAACGTACGGCACAGGTCGGTTTTGTACTTGGGGTGGCGGGTGAGGCTGCGGAGCTCATGCGGGCCGTGGGCGAACTGGCATTTGGCACCGTACTTGCAGGAGCCGTTCTCCGCGAAGGCCCGGCACAGCTCAGTCTTGTAGCGGCTTAAATTGACTTGGCTGCTTGTGCCGGCACACAATTGACTGCAGTTCAACATGTTGTTCTGTGAGGAAAAAAAGTTTATTTGAAACACTTGTATTACAGAACTGCTTAGCCTGCCATAATTTGGTAAAAAAAAAAAAAAAAATTATACTAAAATACTCGATAACAGCAGCTCTCCCATTATATAGTGGTAGGGGAGAACAGGGTTGGTTGTCACACTTGCAATAACTCGACCATCTGTTGACAGTCTTGCGTAATACTTCAGCTGCTCACTTCAAAAGTCAAACTATCACACCAAAAGAACAGCTCGTAACTTTTAAAAACGTTAACTCAATACACATAATTACACCTTGCAGGAAATAATAAAAACAAAGTTCAAGTTGTGAGAAAGTTCTTTGTTTCATTTATCAATCCTTATAAAGCATGATTAATGGATGTGTGTATGTTAAGATTCTCTCGCTACGTTTGTCCAAACCGTGCATCATAAAGAGTTGACATTATGGTGGCCAGAAACGGCTGTCGGATCCTAATAGATGAGTGATTGAATTTCTTTACCTTCTCTAAGAGTGTAAACTCACGCTTTGAGCATTTGCAAGGATTATCGATGAGTATGCCTGACCAGAAATATGTTAACTTGCTGCTGTCTTGTGGTAGTTTTAAGCATTACACTCTGCAGATTTGAAAAATAAATTCCTTCAGTGCGCACTGCAGTGCTTCCGCTTAGTCATTTCCGCTTGAAGTTAGATGCATGAACTACGCAACAGCACCGCTATTTTGTGATTTTTTATTTTCGTCATATTTTTACTTTGGTATACAATGTTTTAACAAAAATAACAGCCAAACATTGCTTAAATAGGTAACATTTGTCAGTTTTCCTTACTTTTTCCTAAAAGGCATACTCCTGCTTCTGTATACCTGTACATAATTGTACACACGTTTGCTGTGATGCGTGTAACTGAAATTTTCCTTTCTCATCTAACCCATTTTTCAAAAGAGAAATTATTTTATAGCGCAACAACTGTCTTTTGGTTCTAAACAAGCAGGTGGGACTGGCCTGCTTGTAACAACTAATTCGTATTTTTAGGATTTTAACAAAATGTTCTTAAATAGATCTCTGTAGATTTGTGAGTTACATATCAAGAGTGTAAATCTATAGGAAAGACTAAGCTTGGGCGATATGACAAAATTTCTCCCAATGAAAAAATTATCGGTGAATATCGCTAATTATCTTTTTTTTCATATTTCAAGCTTCAAACTTCTATGAATAAGCAAATAAATTACTTTCATCGTGATTGAATTATGAATAACTACGTTACCTTACTTAATAGGAAAATAATAATATATTTTTTAAAGTATTTTTGTTGTTTTGTGGTGCAATTAAGATAAGTCAACTCCCTATTTATACAACAAAAAGTAATGAATTATAAAACCTGGAGAAATGTTGACAGCCATCTTTATTTTGATACATTTGCCTTCAAACCAAATGTTTGTGCAATATTAAATAAATAAATCAACTGAAGACATCACCATTGGCACGCAGACTACTTTCAGCCTCACAAAAAGAAACAATGTAAATTTACCTCACATGGCCGTTAAAAAAAAAAAAAAAAAAAGTACATGCATTCCTTATTCCGTTATTTTATTTTGAAAATATTGTCGCAGATGCATTGATTGCCTCGACCTGAACCGCAGCCTTCAGTGGGCGAAATTGTGTGGCGGGGGCAAGCGATGGGCCGTGTGGTCAGTAATAAGGATGTTGACGAGTTAACTGGTCGATGTGCACCAAAACGGACATGAGTAAATGCAACGCTCGGCAATACACGAGGAATTCAACGAGAAGGCAGCCGAGGAGGAAGTAGTCCCCATTGCAGGAAAAAAAGTGTTCACGCGTCATGCCCACTTTCTTTGATGACGTTTGTCTTGTGCATTTTAAAAACATTAATAAAAGGCGTCAAAGGCAATCATCTTTGTATAGGTTTTTTTTCTAAATGCTTGTCAACCAAGCACTGCAGAAGCAGGTAAGAACAAGTTGTGATTTATAAAATGTGTGTAAAATTACATTTCAAAGAAATCATAAAACATTAACGTTTGTTGTTGATTGGTGTTATTGTTTGAATTCTAAATACTGGGTTTATTAAATGTGTGTTCATGTTTGTGTGATAGCTCTATGTTGCATCCCGGTAGCTTTCTCTTGTTCCCATGTGTTTCAACACGGGTAGATTTTGTATATATACACACGTTATTCATTTTGTGACATTGATAAATAATTTTATGATCAATTTCTCTCATTTTTGTGTGTTTCTTTGTTACAAAATTGGGACATGTTGACCAATGGTTTAGTTGGTAGTTGTGCGAGGACCGTGGAACGAATTAGAGAATTTACATATAAAGTACTGCTCTACTTACGAAATTTTCAAATTACTAAAAAGTTCTGGAACCAATTGACTTCGTAAGTAGAGGTATGAGAATTTGTTTTTTTCGTCTAATATGGCTCTTTCAACACTTTGGGTTGCCGACCACTGACTTAAACAAATAGAATTTATCAATGTTGACAGCTTAGGCTTCATGAAATTCTCCCTCTCCACCACGGCTTTTGAATCGGAACTTCCTGGCTTCTCCATGCCTCAGAACCGAGTGTTTGCTTTTAAAAAATTATCAAACCAGCACGACTTGCTTTGAAGGGTTTCGCTGGTGTCTTTTTCAGATGCTTGGTTTGCTTTTTTTTCCCAAGACGGTGCCGTCACGCGGAAGCCAGTGGCAGTAGCTCTGTCCACTCTTATTTGTGTTTCGTGTTTTACAGCCCTTCTATCTTTTTTTAATTACATTTTAATATTTCTTAATACATTCGTTTTTACTTTACTTTGTACTTTATACTTTAATGTTTTTACAACTTTCTTTGTTCTGTTAGCCTGGCTTCTTTCTGCCACTTCTTTTTTGGAACCATCAGCCCTGCCTATGCTGTCATACACATGGTACTAGCTGTTACAATACGCAACAGAAGGAGCAACACCTCAATCCCGCTGGAAATTCGGAGCTGGACAAAAGTGCCGGGAGGAGAGCCAACGCATCTGACCAACCATTCCATCATGGGATAAGATGGAAGAGCTGTCGGAGTCCTGCTCTGCTGCTGTTGTCTTCAGCTCCAGACTACTGAGGAACTGTGTGGATAAGCTTGGAAGAGTGACTGCATATTCTCTACCTCGCTCACAGTCTGCAGAAGTTCCCCATCTTGTAGAAGACTTCCTGTGTGTGGTTCCAGTTTTTTGTCCAACTTTACAATGTCTTTTTGAGTCTGTATCCGTTTTAGCTACGCAACCAAGATCAAGTGGCAGCCGGCGGCGGCGGTAGCTCCGTCCACTCTTGCTCGTTTTGCGTTTTTGCTGCTTTTCTACCTTAATGATTTGATTTGGTGATTCTTAATGATCCCATTTACTTTGATTTGCTTTGTACTCTCTGCTTTTGCTTTGTTGTCTGTCTAATCACCCTCTGCTACTGTCACAATGAAATTTCCCGAATACGGGATGAATAAAGTTATCCAATCCAAGTCTGTGTAGATTCTGTTGGCTTTTCTGCAGATTGTCGATATCAGTCATGCTATCTCTAGTAAAAAATGTAACCTGTAGGCCCGGTGCTCGTAAATATCTTTACGCGGGGGAGATATGTCGAGAAAGACAGAGCAATGCTGTTGTTATAACCAGCCTTTCGCATATTCGGCCACCCAGACGGCCGCATCGGGAACCATCTGGTGTGCTCGTATCTCAAGGCAAAAATTTGCTCGAAATGTTCCTCGTATGTCAAATTTCTCGTATGTTGGGACACTTGTGTATCAAGGTATTACTGTATTCTGCTTGAATTATCTGTCAAATTCCCCCTAGAATGACTAGCTGTGGGAATTTGGGTTTTTCCTAACAAGGCTGGTAATAAATTAGATAATTAGGGTGCCATGGGGTTAGTTTCTTCTTCTTCTTTTTTTACAAAGTAATGGCGATACGTAATGAGTAGTGAGAGAACTGCGAGAACTCGTGAATTGACTGGATTTTTCATCAAAACCCACCAAATTTACTGTATATTCCAGGTATATTCTTAAAAATAGCATAAGAGTAACTTAAATACGTTTGCAAATCATTAAACAAAGAACAAAATAAGTAAAAAGTGAACAGGTGAAATAAATGTATCGGATGATTTAAATACATTAATTGATCGATATTTTTCTATCCAACAGTGCAATTATATACATGATGCCCCGACAGCAAAAGTGTTCGTTACGTCAAACTCGAGTGGTTTAAACAGCTGGACTGTAAATCAAGTTGTTACGAGTGTGGCTAGTTCTAGCTTCGGGATCGTAAAATTCGAAAATTGGCTGCTTTAAATACAAGCAGAGCTTAACAAAACAGTCTGCCTTAACACGTTTAGCGTCAAGCACAAACACTTGTCTTTAGTGATGTTGGCAATTTAGCGCCAAGGTTACAAACAGAAGCGAACAGTGAATATATTGATAGTTTAACTTAATCAATCGACGGCGGAGTTTATTGAACAACCAAGTGTGATAGGGTGATTTAAAAACTCGAATTAACTATTTAATATTGAGAAGAAGAAAAACATTTTTAAAAGTCCCGATGCTAACGTTAGCATATTTGCTCCACGGAGAGGAGCCGTCATTTACCTTGCCGGAGACTTCGCTGACAAGGAAAGAACAAATGCTGGCCGCTGTCATTCTAGTTGATGGCTAAGAAGAGTTCTGGGTGGTTATTTGCACATCCAGGTTGGCGTGTTGTGTTCCACACTGAGAGTTGTGTTTTCAGTGCGCAGTTCTTTTTGAGCAGGCAGCTACAAAGGCGGCTTTTCGGCAGCAACAGATTGGGACTCCAAACACAACCGCTAGAGGGCAATTTTGAAAAATGAGTGACTTTATATGTATTGGACAGTTGTGGCACAGCAATTGATTGTTCCTTGCTAAAGTACCAGAGTTGTGTTCAACATCAAGTCAATGTTTTTGCAATATAGAGCCCTTAATCACAACAATGGCTTCATTGGATTGGATTGGATTGGATAACTTTATTCATCCCGTATTCGGGAAATTTGTTGTCACAGTAGCAAGAGGGTGAGGATGCAGGAATAGGAAAGGCATTCTAGACATAAATAGATAGGTAAAAGTAAGTTAATAAATAAATACATGAATAAATATATAAATAAATAAGCGTGTTGCTTAGCACATATATACATACATACATACACATACATATACATGCATGCATACGGTAGGTCTTAACACTCAGCCATTTTTTTGTTAAAGAGCCTGACAGCTGATGGGAGGAAGGATCTGCGGAAGCACTCCTTCCTGCAATGAGGGTGCCGCAGTCTATTGCTAAAGGAGCTTCGGAGGGACTCCACAGACTCATGCAGGGGGTGGGAGGTGCTGTCCATGATGGACATCATCCTGGTCAGCATTCTCCGCTCTCCCATTTCCTCCACAGAGTCCAGAGGACAGCCGAGAACAGAGCTGGCCCTCCTGACCAGCTTATTCAGCCTGTTCCTGTCCCTCTCCGTGCTCCCGCATCCCCAACAGAGCACTGCATAAAACACTGTAGATGCCACCACAGTGTCGTAGAAAGTCCTCAGCAGTGTCCTGCACACTCCAAAGGACCGTAGACTCCTCAGTAGGTAGAGGGGGCTCTGGCCCCTTTTGTACAGGGCATCTATGTTTGTGGACCAGTCTAGTTTGTTGTTGAGGTGAACACCCAGGTACTTAAAATTCTCCACGATTTCAATGTCTGTACCCTGGATGTTCACCTGAGTGGTCTGTTGAGGATTCCTCCGAAAATCGATGACCATTTCCTTTGTCTTACTGGTGTTGATGTAGAGGTGGTTTTGCCTACACCAGTCATCAAAGGCTGTTATGACTCCCCTGTTTATCCAGGTTGTTCCCACGTGGGTCATAGACCCACAGTTAAAATAAATGGATAATAATAACAACAATAATAGACATTTTAAAAACAAACTTTGATTACTCATCTCATGTCATTTTCTGAACCGCTTTATCCTCACTAGGGTCGCGGGGGGGGGGGGGGTGCTGGAGCCCATCCCAATGGCTCTCGGCATTACAGTGGTACCTCAAGATACAAGCTTAATGAGTTCCGGGACTGAGCTTGTATGTCAATTTACTCGTATCTCAAATGAACGTTTCCCATAGAAATGAACTAAAAGTAAATTAATTTGTTCCAACCCTCTGAAAAAACACCAAAAACAGGATATTGGATTGGAAAAACATTTTTATTTGTGCTAATTCGCCATCTATTAACAGAGTAACAAATAACTAGTGGCTATGATGTTTAATAGTACTAAAATTAGACAGATTTCCCAGAGGGGAGAGAGAACACAGAGAGCGAGAGATACTTTTTGCATGGCAACGCGCTCATAACATAACGTAAACAAATTTAAATGAATTTGGATTACGATACAGACACACTCAAAAATAAATTTAATCTAACCTTACACTAAATTTAATTCTAATTTGGTTTTACATTTTTATACCTTTCTTCTCCCGGGTTGGCTCTGTTTGTCTCGCCTCCACCCTGACTTTCAGCTGCAGTTTTTAAAAGGAACCTATCGAGAGTGGTTTGCCTTTGTCTTCCCTTCAAAATATTCCTAAAATGATGCACACAAATGTCCTTACAATAGGATAACGCACGACCACTTGCCAATGAGAAGTAGTATACTCTCGTATTATCGAGCAAGCTCCGCCATTCTGCACTGACTAACGGGGGAAAAACACTGAAAAAATGCAACGGTCCGCCGAGTGCTCATAGCGACATTACACGAGGGAGTTGCAGGGAGAAAGACAGAGCCCATGATGTTCTTATGAGCAGCCTCTCGCGTCCGTTGTATGCTCGTATATCAAAATTTGTCTCGTATCTCAATGTGAATATTCGCTCGAAATTTTACACGTATCTCAAATTGCTTCTATGTCAGGGCACTCGTATGTCGAGGTATTACTGTATTTACACATCCTCGACCTGGGGCCCCCATTGCTCTCATTATGGAGTGTGAAGGGCGTGAGGTTGACGGGGCCTGGGAGCCACTCGCCTTTTCCAGTCACCAAATGGTTCCACGTGAGCAAAGTGTAACACGTTCAACAGGGAGCTAATACTTCCTTGGTTAGCGGCGTGTCATTTTCGCATACTTTTAGAGGGCCACGATTTTACCGCATTCAGCCATCACAAACCACTCATGTTTTTGATGTCACACGCGACAGAACCAAAGTCTGGGAGGCAACAGTGGCAACTCTCAAATATTTCCAAGTTTACCACGGACATCAGACACGTCGCAGGTAAAACCGACATGGTGGCTCGCTGTCTGTCTAGAGCAGTTGCTGGTGTTGTAAAACTCATCTTAGATTATACCGCCATGACATCGAATCATGAGCAGGATGATAGCGTACGCACACTTAAATCTTCAGACTCTGGCCTAAGCGTCCAGAAGGTTCCAATTGGTAACACGGGCATGGCGTTGTGGTGCAATGTTTCCACCTGCAGTGCTAGCCCTTTGGTTCCCGCGCGCTGGCGCCGTAGGATATTTAACGCGGTCCATGGTCTCGTCCATCCCGGACGAAAGCCGTCTGCTCGATTGGTGGTGCAGAAATTCGCCTTGCAGTGCGCCTTAAATCCTTATGCGTTCCTGGGAGGTGTTTCGACCACGTTAATGTAGAAATGGTTGGGCCACTTCCCACGTCGCATGGATTTACACGGATGCTCCCCATGGTTGAAAGAACTACTCATTGGCCCGAGGCTGTTCCGTTGTCTTCCACGGCCACGGTAGATGTGGCAAGAGCATTTATAGGGACATGGGTCACGCGTTTTGGGACTCCCCGTCGGATTTGTTGTCAGACAGGGGTTTGCAGTTCACGTCAGAGTCATGGGGCGTAATTCCCAGCAGCATGGCGCTTAAATTGCATAGGACCACCGCATACCACCCGCAGGCAAATGGGCTCTCCAAACACTTTCATCCCAATGAAAGCATCCCTTGGTGCAAGCTTGGTTGACAGAGACTGGCTGGATAGGCTTCGATAGGTACTCCTGGGCCTGAGGTGTGCACCCAAAGAGGATCTGCAGTCCCTGTCCACATAATTTGTCTATGGGCAAGTTTTGCGCATGCCAGCGGATTTTGTTTCCTACGCTACGACTCCTGTACCGACCTGGATTTGAACCCAGGACTCCCACTGTGAGGCCGACAAGCTAACCACTCACTCACCGGGCCACTCCGGCCCAGAACATATTTCTGGTTTTATTCATTTTAATTTTATTGACATTTTGTATATTTTCTCATTTTTTGTTTTTGATACTGGATTGATTTTTTGATCAACAAAAATAGTCATGTACGCTATAAAGGGTTAAAGCACAACCAAAAATAGTACATTTGTAAAACCCCTATATGTCATATTGATTGTTTTTTTGGTGCTGTATATATATATTATATATATATATATATATATATATATATATATATATATATATATATATATATATATATATATATATATATAAATAAATAAAATTGTATCATTTTGCATTTATTATATATATTATAAATGGAAATGCAAAATGATACAATTATATAGTATTATAATATAATAATCATACATACGAAGTGTTGTAACATGGCCAGGTTTCTAGGGGTCCTACACTAGCTCTGGCAGCACAAACACCCGCTGACGCTGTTGATACCCAGAATCCATTGCAAAGCATCATGGCAGACAGCAGGGAGAAAGCGCTACAAGATTACCGTAAAAAATTGCTGGAACATAAAGAAGTTGACGGGCGGCTAAAAGAATGTATGTACCAATTTAACATGTTACACATTAGAAGCACGTACACGTTGTGTATTGTGTTAATTTAAATGATAGAATTGCAGAACCGGAATCTGTTAGCCTGCTGGCTAGCTAATGCTTTGTCATGCAGTGAGCATCCTAGTACATTTGAGTAAGAGCACAAAATACCGAGATGCTAACTTGGTGTAAACAAGCCCAGTTATTTTGAATATAATATTTACAGGTTGACTCGCGCTAGTTGTTAATAAGTATATGAATGAACGTGCGTAACGTCACCTGACCGTCATCGTTCTTATGGATTTTGTATTATGTGTACCTAATTCCTAATTCAACAATGCTAGCCGGTTAGCCGGGTGCCCTAAGAGGAAATTTAATGGGGGCTGTTTCGTATAAGTTGTTTTGTTTTGCATTGTATTTCTAGCGCATTACTTTGATGTTAAAATGTCTCCCCGCCCCGTTTTATTTTAGTGAGAGAACAACTACGGGAACAAACGAAACAATATGAAAAGTCAGAGAACGATCTCAAAGCTCTTCAGAGTGTTGGTCAGGTAAGAGGGCCCTTTACGATCCTAAATTATTCATGCCTTTGTGTGAAATATTCAAAAGGTTAAAAACAAATAGTAGCACAAACCCCACACTGTTTAAATAGTTTTATTTTGTGTTAGAAGTATTGTATATTATGCTTACATCCGTTAAGTTTAATCATATTGGTACTAAATACCATGGTCATTGATCATCTGTTTTATTTTTATTTTTTAAATTGTGAACATTTACAATGTGTCAAATAGAAATGTTATGATTGGTTGAAACTGTCCTCCAACTCTATGGACATTAGGAGAAACTGTTGTCTTACATAGGGCTTCACCACATGAAATGCTTCTGTCTGTAGATTGTTGGAGAAGTTCTCAAACAGCTGACAGAAGAAAAATGTAAGTTCACGGTTTAGTCATATTTATATGTTAAACTAATTGATGACACTCGTGTCTGCATTTTAAAATTACAGTCATTGTCAAGGCCACAAATGGTCCTCGTTATGTGGTTGGATGCCGTAGACAGGTGAGCATCCCACATACACACACACACACACATTAATGTTAACTAAATCGGGGGATAAAACAATCAAAGTAATTATCGTTCAACAATTTTTGTCAACAGAATTAATGAAAAATTTCAATAAAAGTCTCAATTTAAGCTGTTATTAGATTTTCCGAACACAAAAAAGAACGGGTGCGTTAATGCGATGTGAAGCCTCGTTCCAGACCAACGTTCAGGAGACAAAGAAGGTAATGAGAACAGCTAATCATTTCGCAGGGATAGCGGTAGAGTGACACATGCAATATATATATCTCATCTCATATCATTTTCTGAATGCTTTATCCTCACTAGGGTTGTGGGGGGTGCTGGAGACTATCCCAGCTGACTCCGGGGAAGAGGCGGGGGACGCCCTCAATCGGTGGCCAGCCGATCGCAGGGCACAAGGAGACGGACAACCATGCACACTCACCCATACCTGAGGGCAATTTAGAGTGTCCAATCAGCCTACCATGCATGTTTTTGGAATGTGGGAGGAAACCGGAGCACCCGGAGGAAACCCACACATGCCCAGGGAAAACATGCAAACTCCACAAAGATGGACATGACCTGGATTGGACCCCAGAGCTGTGAGGCCAACCTTGCTAACTTCTTGCGCCACCGGGCCGCATGTATATGTAGGTATATGTGTGCATAAATTATATATATTGATTAGAGCGACATCTATTCAAGCCAGTTGTGGCGACATATATAAATAAATGTATAAAATTTCATAATGTCCTTAAATGATCTATTGATCAGCACGATCGGAAAACTCAGATTCATTTTGGCAGCCTAGTTGGAAGACATGATGAAAGCGAACCTGCGACGTGGCCCACGACAAAAAAATGAGTTGTTCTAGATCCCTGTTGTAAAGTTAAGCTTACTGCTTTCGCCAGTAATTTGCTCTTTATTTATTCTGTTTTACTCAACTGATGACCCAAAAATATGTTTCCTTCATTCTCTTATTGTTTCTAGTTGGACAAGTCACAACTGAAGCCAGGTACTCGAGTGGCTTTGGATATGACTACACTGACTATAATGAGGTAGGCTGTACATTTTAATTCCAAATGCAAACTGAAAAATTCTCACTATTTGGTACTAATGTACTATATCTTGAGCTGAAGGCATATGTAAAACTAGTTAAGGTATGGTTACTTCTTAGTGCATTTGCTATTCATCCCAAGTTAACAATTTTTAGACAAAACATTTTTTGTAATGTTTTCAAATTTTTTTCATGAAATGGGAAAACTCCTTTATATCAAGTAAGAAAAGAAATACAGGGTGATTTGTAGATATTGCTAAATGCCTGGGATTTGTGTGAAAAGGCCTAATACCATATAAGCAACCTACTAATAAATGAAAAGTAAAAAATTATAAACTCATTTTCTACCATAACTACTCTTTTAATAGAAATAGAAAAGTCATTGAGAAAAATATTTAATTTGAATAATAGCTCGCCACTTCGGGGATTGACTATCGCAACTTCACCACATAGCGGCCTTGATCCGCCAGATATATATGAAAAGTTTATAGAAGTGCTTTCAAGTGATTAATTTTTTTTGATTGAATTAATCACATGCTTCCCTTGTTAACTCCCAATTAATCGATTTAAAAAAAATAATGCCAAGATGATTGTTTTGTGTTTTAAATACACTTATCCTTTAAGTAGTTGACAAATGGTTCAACTTCCACGTTGATCTGCCTCGACGTCCCGCCATCCTCGCTGGCCAAACTGCTGTTTTCCGACAAGCCCAATTCCATCCGCTGTAATGTAGTCGGGGGCTCGCAAAGTAAAAAATATTAACGTTTTTAATCTCGTCCTCTTACTTGAAATGACAAAATGTGTTATAATAATAATAATAAATGATTGCTATTATTTAAGACTTGTTTTTTTGCCGTCGTGGGTGTCGTTCGTGCAACGACCCCACCCCTACACAATTTTGTCTTAAGTTGTCGCCCTCCCCATTAGCCGGTCCGCGAGAAAATAGAAAGAGCTTTACCGGTCCGCGTTGAGAAAAAGGTTGGGGACCACTGGCCTATAGTACACTGAGTTATGAGTCTGTGCTCAGCGTGTTTTTTTTAATTTTTTTAATTGAGGTATCTTCCACGAGAGGTGGACCCGCTGGTCTACAACATGTCTCATGAAGACCCTGGGAGCGTCTCCTACTCTGAAATTGGTGGATTGTCAGAACAAATCCGTGAGCTGAGGGAGGTAAAACAATTACTCCTACTATAACTAAACAAGTATATCTTTAGATTTAGAAAGATGGTTTGGAATCACATTGCACTTGACTGTGAGTATGAGTTTACGTATGACTCCATATTTGTGATGAGACACTACTGTGGTCACTTAATGAACTGTTATCTCTCAACATATTTTTTTCCTCCTTGAAGCACTTTGGTAAACAAAAACAATGCAGGAGTAAATGCAGAACTGTAGTCATTCTTTTATAACATATCAGATATTATGTGATGATTATGCAACGAAAAAAAGTGGGGAAAAATGGGCTCTTTGCAACCAATCAATCAATCAAAAGGCTTTATTGTCATTATACACAGCTGCGTATAACGAAATTAGTGCGTTGCATTATGTACCGTATTTAACATAACATAATAACATAATCGGACATAGGGCTTGTCTGGCCCACTCTGATATAAAGAGTTCGGCGTTCAACATGCTAGGCTCCTCTGTTAGTAAGAGTTGTGTATTCCAAGAACTTGATTAGCAATCCATTAGCAAAGCTGTTAAATTGTGTTCGATCCATGGCTTCAGTCGATTTTCCAAGCGTTCACACTCGCATTGTGTTGTCATTCACGTCCGGCATTTCCTCTGTATAGCTCTAATATGCTGTTTCTTTGAGTGTTGAGAGTTTTTGAGGGTTAAAAGCGCTGCGAGCATACGGAAGTAAAATGCCTTGTCACTCCCCTGGGATGTTTTGAATGGATTTAGCGTAATTTTTGGAATGCGCGGGGAGGATATTTTTAGGGGGAACGTCCGTTGGGTTGATCGCAATAAGTAGTGTGCCGGCGAGAAATAAAACCAGTCACTCAAGCGGTCGGCCATACAAAAATTGAATTTAGTGCACAGAGAAGGCGCACCGACTGATTGGGCGCATCGTCCATTTTAGAGAAAATAGGTGTGAAAATACGGTAATCCAATTTAGTCTAGTTAAATCGGCACATTTCTTTACCTTCATTAATACCAATTCATTTTGAATATTGACATTTGGTTCTATTCCTCCTCTTTTATGTTAGCCATTTTATCCCTTTGTTTGGCTTGACAAATTGGTTCATAAATTAAAGAATTAATAGATGTTGTATTATTTAGTCATGATATGTAAAGTTTCTCATCCTTAACGTCAGTTTCATGATGCTTTGATATTTTTTGGCAGGTGATTGAGCTGCCCCTGACCAACCCTGAGCTTTTCCAGAGAGTTGGAATAATACCTCCTAAAGGCTGCCTTCTCTATGGTCCTCCAGGTAAATTATTTTTTATGTTTTGCAGCCACTGTTCTTATAAGTATGGTAATTATTTTTGTCTTTTTAACATTTTTGTAACATTTTAATTTTTTAAGAGTCATTGCTTCTGTCATAGGTACTGGGAAGACTCTTCTAGCAAGGGCTGTTGCAAGTCAGCTGGACTGTAATTTCCTCAAGGTGAGTGTCCAAGTGGTCACTCTGGCATATAGCCAGTTAACTAATAATAATAATACCGGTGGTGCGTGTACACACCCTGCAGGTTGTGTCCAGCTCCATTGTTGACAAATACATAGGTGAAAGCGCCAGGCTCATCAGGGAGATGTTCAACTATGCCAGGGATCATCAACCTTGCATCATCTTCATGGATGAGATTGATGCCATCGGTGAGGAACGCCGATTCTTTGCTTAAAGCGCTTATTTAGTTCTTTTATTAGGAACATATTAACTATTTATTATTTTTTTAAATAAAAATGTGTGTCTGGTCTACATTAACCTCAATATTTTGAGGGATTGATGTAGTCACATGAATAAGTGGTCACATAAATAAGCAGGTACAAAGTAACTAAATCAATCAAATCAATCAAAAGCCTTTATTGTCATCATACACAGCTGCGTATAACGAAATTGGTGGCGCTACTCCACAAAGTGCGTTTTCCCAGTAAAAAAAAACAACAAATAAGTAATATAAAAAGTCACAACCTGGCAAGGTAAATTCTAAAATATTGCACAATCTTATTGCACACCCCGAAGTTATTGCACAGAAGGGATTGTGTGTCGTGCTAACGCAAGTTCAGAGTCCTGATGGCTGTGGGAAAAAAACTGTCCCTAAGTCTATTTGTCCGTAATTTGTGAGACCTGTAGCGTGTGACAGAGGGCAGCAGCTGGAACAGGTTGTAACCAGGGTGGTATGGGTCCCTAACAATGTTCCCGGTTATGCTGAGGTAGTGAGGGCAGAGAGCAGCCGATGATCTTCTGGGCGGTGTTGATCACTCTCTGCATGGCTTTTCTATCTGCTGCCGTACTTCCAGCGTACCACACTGTAATGCAGTATGCCAGGATGCTCTCCACAGTGGCTCTATAGAAGGTTACCAGAAGCTTAGTGTCCAAGTTGTTCCTCCTGAGTACCCTGAGGAAATGGAGTCGATTCTGGGCCTTCTTCACTACTGCCGTGGTGTTTGTAGACCAGGAGAGCTTGTCCGTGACATGCAACACCAGGAATTTGAAGGACTGGACCCTGTCTACGCATACTCCATTTATGAGGAGTGGGGCCAGATCTGTGTTGCGTTTGCAAAAGTCCAGGATTATTTCTTAGTTTTCGTGGTGTTTAGTGTGAGATTGTTCACCAAACACCACGAAGACAGTTTGTTGACCTCATGTCAAACCCGTGTACAAATGCTTTAATTTAATAAATGCTAATGATATTGATTCATTATGTAACATGTATGCATTTAGTTCACCCTCATTTTTTATTAATTAATGCTCTGTGGCATGGAGGCTATCTACCTATCATAAGCCACGCAGGCACATTGTGATCAGATCTTTCAAATCTGTCTTAAAATATTTTAAATGAATAGTCTGTTACATTAGTATTGTTGTACTTTAGGCTGTGAAGTTTATCATGAATATTTTAACTATAAAATAATTTCCAGGTGGTCGACGTTTCTCTGAGGGAACATCAGCTGACAGAGAAATTCAGAGGACATTGATGGAGGTATGGTAGTGATTCTAGACTTCTTTTGTTTGTATATTTGCAAGCTCACATAGGCTCCATTAAAGCAACGGTAATCTTTTAGTATGAATGACTCCTGTTATAGATGGTTGCTCAAAGAATCCCAACATGCAAATCATGAAGTTTACAGAACTATGCTAATGGTGCAAATAATGTTTAAACACAAAAAATGACATTTTTGGCCCCATCAGGTGCACGCGAGTTTTCTTGTGCCTCTCCAATGACATTGCCATCTCTGTTTCTTTCCATTTTGTTCATGGAATCACGCATAAAGATTCAAAAAAAACTTCTGGGATCAAAAAAAGTTAATATACTGCTTTGCGCAAACTTCAAAGTGGCCTTTTACATTTTAGATGACTCTTTGCCTGAATTCCATTCTTTTGCCTATATTATAATTGCTTTGGACTGTTACTTTTCTTTAGTGTATTCTTTCTGATATAGTTACAATGAAAACTTCATTTTATATGTCCAATTATAGATAACAGGTAAACCACAGCAAAATTAAGTACCTGGGTTGTTTTTTATATTTTTTTACTGCTGCACTTTTGGCGATGCCGGCTAAAGTCTCGTTTCCGTTCATGGGCAGCTAGCCCACATGTTAATCATCTAATAAATACCTGTATATTTTATTGCAATTCTGCCCAAAAACAAACCAACTCGTTGGCTACACGAAGCAAAACGATCGTGTGGGAAATATTTGAATTAAATCAATAATTTTAGACTACTTACTGGCTGATAGACTTCTTTATATCTCTTCAATTCACTCAGTTCACCGCTCATTCAGAAAGGCAAAAAATGATGCTTACATTATCTCACAAAAGTGAGTGCACCCCTCTCAATTTTTTAATATATCTTTTCATAGGATACCACTGAAGAAAAGGCACTTAGAATGTAAAATAGTTACTGTAGAGCTTGGATAATAACAGAAATTTAGTATCGTATTTACTCGCATATAAGATGCTTTTGTCGAACAAAAATGACTGAATCGAGGGTACGGCTTATATGCGCATAAAAACGACATGCACGAAACTGCAAGTTGACGACTCCATGACACGATGACATCACGACGCAATGGCGCTGTGATATCATGACGCAATGGCGCCGTGACTCCATGACTCTAGTGCAGTGGTTCCCAAACTATCTTACCTGACGCCCCCCTTCTTGCTTCCAATAGACCCGCACGCCCCCCCTCCCACTTCCTCTTTTGCTCATGTGAACTTATTTTATTTTATTGCATTTATTTCTTAGCATTGTTCAGGAAAACAGATCTCTGTTAATAGAAAACAGGTTGGACCGTTGGAGTGACTGCTATAATCATATTTTGCATGTATTTAATGGCAGATATTTGTTCTTTGATTTTATTATTCTTATAATCTATTTAAACATTTTTTTAGCAGATGACTTCACGCCCCCCCTTGAATTCTCTTTACGCCTCCCTAGGGGGGCGCGCCCCCCAGTTTGGGAACCACTGCTCTAGTGAATGCGGCCGATACGGTCATTTATTTCAAAATAGATAAAACGCTAAACAAAATTAATTTTAATGTCTATGAATGAAATTCAAGAAAAAAACGTACGTATCTTGCATAAAATGTGAAAAAACATTTCTTTTTTCAAATTGAATAATTTGATATTTTGCATTTACAAAGACAGGCATATTAACTTCCTTATTATATTGACCCTAATAATGTGCTTTTGTTTCATACAGTATCTCAGAAATACCACTTGTGATGTTTTTTCTTAAGATTTTCTTTTCAAAGTAACATTTGTATTGCCTATTAAAACCATGAATATGGAGGTGAAAATTGGGAGTCAAGGGTGCGCCTTATACGCGAGATATTGTAAAATTCAACGGTTTTAAGGATGCGGCTTATACGCGGAGGCAGCTAATATGCGAAAAAATATGGTACTTTCACTATCAAAGTGTCATTTCTTCTGTGTTGTCCCATGAAAATATAATTTAAAAAAAATGCGGAAATAAGGGGATATACTGAGTTTTGTTAGATACTGTATATTGGCAGTGTTCTTGTTGTAACAATTTCCTACACAACACTGAACCATTTTCTGATAAAACGGCTGAATTTCTCCGGAGGAAAAAAAACTACACGCTGGCTCCCACAGTAATGAAAATAATAAAAGATATTAAAAGGAATATTATTATGGGTTGTGGGTCGCCAAAGTCCAATCTAATGAGTTCAGGAAAATAACCCCCTCCCAACGTGATAGTGGGCCTTTGAAGGTCTATGGATAGGTAAAATAAACGTGTTTTTTAAATTTTTCCTAAAGACCATGTGCATCGCTGGCTAACAATAAAGTCAAGAATGTGAACAGCTGATTTCTGCTTTCTTCCCAGCTTCTCAACCAGATGGATGGCTTTGATACACTACACAGAGTTAAGATGATCATGGCAACTAACAGACCTGATACACTTGACCCTGCCCTGCTGCGACCAGGCCGACTTGACCGCAAAATTCGTAAAACATTCTTCTAATTGCATTTTTTTTGCACAGAAGAATATCAATGCTAACACATTCACATGCTCTCCAGACATCGAACTGCCCAATGAACAGGCCCGTCTGGACATCCTCAAAATTCACTCCAGTCCCATCACCAAGCATGGAGAAATAGGTCAGCAAACTGATGTTTGTCTTTATATTGGCATCACCGCCCCTTAAATTGTCCGCCAACCAATCCTTGTTCCTATCATACGCTTGTTTTTTTTCTTTTCTTCAGATTATGAAGCTATTGTGAAGCTGTCCGACGGTTTCAATGGAGCTGATTTAAGGAATGTTTGCACAGAAGCAGGTTAGACATTCACCATAATTACCAATGTCTGCACACCAAAGCTACATCTTAGTCCCATGTGCGCTTCATATGTTTTCAGGTTTATTTGCCATTCGTGCCGACAGAGAATATGTCACCCAGGAGGACTTCATGAAAGCTGTGCGAAAGGTGGCTGATTCAAAGAAACTGGAGTCCAAGCTTGACTACAAACCTGTATAGATTCTATGTTTTCATCATTAAAATTCCTTGATTTCATTGTATGCGTATGACGAGAAGAAAAATCTATTCTTCATGTTTGTGGGAGCAACATTTGGATAAAGTATATTGTCATCTATCAAAGTTACTTTTACTGTTTTACAGTTGCCAAAGTACTGAAAGATGTTGACCGCTTCTGTTTTCCCATGCAACACTTGTATAAAACAAAAAAACTTCATATATGGCAATAAATAATTGTTTGAATTTATTATTTTCTATACATTTTTTAAACAGTTTGAACTTGATCTAATCTTGTTTTAATGCCAATTAACATTAATTATTTTAGGGACTAATTATACTTATGAAATTGAAAGGAGAAAAAAAACCTTCACCAACACTGCATAATATTCTTTGTTCATTCAGTGAAAGGTGTCATGTTTTTCTATGAACAGGAAACCTGGAGCTTATCCTAGCTAACTGTCAATCACCATCCTAACAACTTAATAAAAAAAATAGATTTTCACAGCTGCCAATCAACCACATAAATGGAGACTGCAAATATTTACAATGACAGTCGCAATAAACACCAAATACACAGTAAATTTTTTTTTAAGGGAAAGTACTTATCAAATTATAAGTTACCGTATTTTCCGGACTATAAGTCACACTTTTTTCAGTTTGGCTGGGCCTGCGACTAATATCAAAGTGCGATTTTGTATGCCTTTTTGTCCCCTCTGACCATGACAGCCTGTTCCGTTTTTTTTTAAACAGATGCCTATTTTGTCTGTTTCTTTCTATTTTAGGGTTGTTACTTTAACGTATGTTTGTTCTTGGTTTCTGATCTAATGGAAAAAAGCCCTCCCAAACGTGCAACTTATATATTTTTTCCTCTTAATTCTGCATTATTTGGCCGGTGAGACTTATAGTACGAAAAATACGGTAAACATGCAACTTCTTTTGAATGTTAAGATGCAAACATTTCAAATAACACAACAAAAGAAAACGAGTCAGTTTATGTGGAAAAAAACATCTCGTGTCTCATCATAAATGACACTTGGATTTGAAAGACATGAATGTTTCATGGCCTGCTAGGCTACTAGCCTGGAACAATTTGAAATCTAGTGTGGAAGTTTATTAAAATGGACCAATACAAGGTTCCAACCAGAGAAAGCTGGAGCCAGAGGGATGAAGAGCACTGTTAATCATTCAAATCATACCTGTGAGACCTCAAGTTCAAGATGTATCAAAATCAAAACTGGTGCAACAAAAAAAAGTTTTTTTAATTATTCTGATATATGTTTTAATAGAGCACCTGTTGGTTTAAAAATCGGATTGCTTTGTTCTTATTCTTGGAGAAGACACTATCTAAAATTGCAACTCCCAGTGGCAGTAGCTCTCCACTTATTTGTTTTTCGTGTTTTACAGCCTTTATCTTTTTTATTACATTTTAATATTTCTTAACATGTTCGTTTTTACTTTACTTTGTACTTTATACTTTTTAGTTTAATGTTTTTACAACATTCTTTGTTCTGTTTGCCTGGCTTCTTTCTGCTACTTCTTTTTTGGAACCATTCAGCAATGCCTACGCTGTCATAGACACGTGAACAATACGCAGCAGAAGGAGCAACACCTCAATGCCACTGGAAATCCGGAGCTGGACAAAAGTGCCGGGAGAAGAAGCGACGCTTCAGACCAACTATTCCATCTATTATTATGGGGAAAGTGAGATCCCTCCCCGATAAGATGGAAGAGCTGTCGGCGCTTACCAGGCCGGAAACGGAGTCGAGGGGTTGTACTCTTCTACTGTTGATTCTTCAGCTCCAAATTACTGAGGGACTGTGCGGATAAGCTTGGAAGAGTGACTGCATATTTTCAACCTCGGTCACAGTCTGCAGAAGTTCCCCATGTTGTGGAAGACTTCCTGTGTGTGGTTCCAGTTTTATACAACTCTACAAGGTCTTTTTCTTGTGTCTGTATCCGTTTTTGCTACTGCAACCAAGATGGCGCCGTTCAAATGGCAGCCGGTAGCGGTATCTCCGTCCGTTCTTGTTCGTTTTGCGTTTTTGCTGCTTTTCTGTCTTTTTTGATTGCATTTTGGTATTTCTTAATGATTTCCCAGGAAGACTCGGCCCCACCCGTCACGTGGCTAGGTTTCTTTGTGCTAGTCCTAGACGTCTTTGGAGCCATTCAGCCGTGCCTCTGCTGGACGATAGTGCCGGGAGAAGAGGCAACACTCCAGACCGAGCATTCCATCATTGTTATGGGAGCGTGAGATCTCTCCCCGG
Organism: Stigmatopora argus; assembly: GCF_051989625.1. NCBI lineage: Eukaryota > Metazoa > Chordata > Actinopteri > Syngnathiformes > Syngnathidae > Stigmatopora > Stigmatopora argus. The sequence continues at coordinate 2,678,586 of NC_135405.1, read as the reverse complement.
TCAGATAGAGGAGCTACCGGTGCTTGCTGGGCTGCTTGTGTGCTTGTCGAAGAAGAACGAAGCGGTGGGGAGATTCGTGTCGTATCATCCAATGCTCCTTCGTAATGTTCCCCATAGTTTTCTATTTTTTCCTATAAATCTACAACCAGGAACCCAAAAAACGCAATTTTCTTCTTGATTTTGGATGGGAACTTTGGCGTTGCAGTCCCAGGGGTCATCAAAATTTAATTTTGGGGCTTAAATCTATTTTTCCCCATTGAAATATTAAAAATTTCTCACACTAAGCGCCAATATAATTTTCACCCAATTATTGAAATATATTTTAATTCCTTAAAGTGGCGTACCGATGCATTTTGCACCATAGAGCAAGTTCTAGACGGTACACCCCCTCAATGTCAGAACTCAATTATAAAGGCAACCAAATGTGATAAATTTAGCGAGTTACACACCAATTTTCTTTTGAATATTTGTAAAATATTAAAAACTGGATTTAGAAATATATTGCAATAATTTTCAATTATTGATTTCTATGCTGAAAATGTAAATATATTTTCTGCGGCCTATATCAAAATACATTTATTTTGCGAAACAAATATATTTCTGACAAAAAAAATATTTTGTACTAGCATTAAACCTTGGAGTGTTCCCTCCCAATGATGATAGACATTCAAATATTTTAAACTAGAATTAAATGCTCATGCTTCAGTAGGCGGTCATTGGCAGCCAATGAGTTAATTGTCAAAACTGAAGAATTAATTGTCTTTCAGGATTTTCTTTGCAACATATAAACTGGTAAAATTGTGCAAATCAATATTTTCTTTTTGATTGATGTGTGGTGACTACTCTACTTCCAGTGTTTTGACTGTATAGTATTGTTTAGTTGGCCCTTGATTTCCTATTAAAGCTGAATGTCCAGTCACATCACTAATGAAACATTTCAAATGAGCATTGGGTAGACACTAGTAATACAAATGTCAATTTGGGATACTCGCAAGAAGTGCTATAAATATCTGCACCATATTTCAGCATCTCTTTGCACATTCCTTCAGATTTTACAGTCACGACTGTGGTGCATACAGTTGCCATAAGCACTAAGAGCTGTTAAAATTCTTACACTGTTTAAACTGTTCTTTTGCACGACTTCACTTTTCCTACACTTGTCATGAGCATATATCCTCTGTTGTTAGTACATACTGTTTATTCTTTTTTTGTGTGTGTGCAAATTATATCACTTTTCCTATCTATTTGTTTGTGCTGCGTACAGTTGTCATAAGCATACAGTCGTACCTCGACTTACGAAATTAATTGGTTCTAGAACTTTTTTCGGAACTTGAAAATTTTGTAAGTAGAGGTGTACTTTATATGTAAATTCTCTAATTCGTTTCACGGTCCTCAGACAACTGCCAACTAAACCCTTTAAAATTGGTCAGTGTCCCAATTTTGTATGAAAGTTGTGAGGAAACACACAAAAATGAGAGAAAATTAGAAGGAAGTGATTTATTGTCTTAAAATAAATAAAGCATAAGAAAATGTGCCCTGCACTGCTGAAATAGTTCCCTCCACGGCTGTTATTATGGCAGACGTAATACCCGTGTTTGTCCGCCAGATAACGGCAAGAGCCCGTTCTACCAGGGCCTAAAGCCGTCCACTTTGTACAGTGGTACCTCTACATACGATCTTAATTTGTTCCGGGACTGAGCTCGTATGTCGATCTTCTCGTAACTCGAGCGAACATTTCCCATTGAAATGAACTAAAATCAAATTAATTCGTTCCAATCCTCTGAAAAAACACCAAAAACAGGATATTGGATTGGAAAAATGTTTTATTTCTTCTAATTCACCATCTATTAACAAAGTAACACATAACTAGTGTTTTAATACTACTAAAATGTGTTTAATAGTACTAAAATTATACGGATTTCGCGAAGGGGAGAGAGAATCGCACAGAGAGGGCGGCAGCGCACTGGTAACCGGACAAACAAATTTGAATTAACTTGGATTAATATATACAGACACTCAAACATACGTTTAATGTAACTTTACACAAAACAGAATTCTAATTTAGTTTGAATTTTTTTTACCTTCGTTCTGGCCGGGTTAGCTGTTTGCCACCCCCCTCCACCCTCACGTTCGCTATCGATGGGCTGTTTGCTGTTGTATTCCCGTCAAAATATTCCGAAAATGATGCACACAAATGTCCTCACAATAGGATAACGCACGACCACTTGCCAACGAGAAGTAGTCTTGAATGAGTGATCGCGGGAGCTAACTGGCTAAGAAATGAATAACAGGAAATGCAACAGCTCAGCCTACCCACGTACTGATTGTGGGTAATGAAGTTATATTCTGAGACAGGGTGCCATTGGCTATCGGTGTTGTGTGCACGAGTGTACTTAATTACCCAGAAAGCCCTCTTTTTGCCCGCGCATGGGCGTTGTGCGTATTCTGGTCCATGTGTAGGAGAAACTCGTGTGAATAAATCGTTCAGTGCTCGTAGATATCTGTTATACACGAAAGAGATGCAGCAAAAAAAGACAGTGCGCTACAATGATAAACAGCCTCTCATGTCATGGCCACCTGGCTTTCTCGCATGTCTAAATTTTTCTCGTATCTAGAGCGAATTATTTGCTAGAAATTTTCCTTGTATCTCGAGCATCTCGTGGGTAGAGCTGCTCGTATGTAGAGGTACCACTGTACTACATTTTAGACTTTTACCTGTTCCCTATGTGTGTTTTTCAAATGCATTTACCTTTGGGGGATTCCGTAACTTGGATCTTTTTCGTATCTCGAGCCACTCATTTGCATATAAAAAATTCAGAACCTGAAAATTTCTTACCTAGAGGCATTCGTAAGTAGAGGTATGACTGTATTTCTGTTATTGGTGCAGTGTAAATGATCACATTCTTTAATCTTTCATCTGTTCTTTCACACATTGCGTCAGTGCTGCATACACTTGTGATAATTGTTGATCTAGCTGTGAATTTAATCTTGGCCTTTGACAGTAAACTCATTTTGCCTTGTCAAAAAGTGAGTAATTTGAAGCATTTCATAAAACCACTCATCTCGTTTAAATTTGAGGCAATAAAACATTTCAAAGCTGTTACATTTTGTTTTAAATATTACAGTTCCAGATAAAAATAATACTCTAATGTTCAAACATTTACATATTTGGGCTTCTATTTGTTGCATGATACATTTGGGGGCGGTTGTAGATCATTTGAACTTGTATACCCCATCATTGAGGTGTCCCATTTTTTAAACACTGTGTTTCTTAAAGGCAGAAAGTTGACGTTGAAATTGACTTGTTGTGTATTATTGACATTACTATCCATCATAAAACAACTAGTTGAACCTCTGCTAAGACTGATATTTACATAATTTCTGCCAGGGGTTGTACATATAGTTCATTGTTGGGATGCAGCTGGAGGAAGAGTAAGAGTAAAGGACTCTTGGATGAAAGCCCTACAAATGGGGCATTGTTGGAAATGAAATGCACAGCTGTTACACACACAAGCATGTCTGCAGGGAAGCAACACCCTGTTGATTGCTGCATTCTGACACACCACACAGTCTCTGCCCCGCCCCTCTGACCAGTCTTCATCGTCTTGCTCGCCATCATCCTCTACCAGTGATGTTGGTTCTTCCTTAGCTTCCTCTTCACGCTCTGGCCCACTGGGATTTGTAATCAGGTCAGCATCAGGATGACCAGATTGACAGCTGCTGTTTGCTGACATGAAGAGAGCCTGCAGGAGGGTTCAAACATTCATTCATTTTTCTGAACTGCTTATCCTCACAAGGGTCAAGGGGTGCTGAAGTCTGTTCAGCAAACAATAATCTCAATTTGATTAATCTTGGAAATGTTTAAAGATAATATTAAAATAAAAGATGCTTACCAGTGCATTTCAATAACTGGTGCAAATTAAAGAGAAGGAACAACTTGCCAAATTGACAACATAACATACCTTTAACTCGTACACGTTCCCTTGTGAAGTGAGAAGGTACTGGAAGAGGATCCTTGCAGAAAGATTGTGTTGATGATCTGGTACGTGAATTACAGTGACTTTGGCAACCTGAAAGATTCCAGAATTGGGTTTCCCCCGAGATGAGGTTTACATCCTTATTATTGCTGAAAACTGATGGTGATATATTCTGGCAACTCACAATATTGTATGAGTCTCTGGCTTTTTTTTCCGCTAAGGTTAACACTGCCACCAGAGGATAGCGCTGTCTGGGCATTGGGCCGAAATCGTTGATTCCTTGATCAGCTGGAATATGAGTGAAAAATTCTTCTCTGTCATCACTGCCAATTCTTAATAATAAATGTGTCAAAGAGCCAAACAGATCTTGTACAGAAATAATTGAAAAAGGGTAAACAAAAGACAGCTCCATTAAAGTTTCCTCAATTTTAATGGTTTGTGATTCTCGATCAGGAATTCTATGATGAAAAATTACATTTCAGGATATATTGGCTGCAGGCCAGTGTTTATGGCAGAGGGGCACATTTCTTTGGGGGTGCAAATGAGGCTTAATCCTTGGTATTAAAGGGCCACTCATCAGAATAGACAAAACAAGAACTAGAAATATGACCACTTCATGTAAGTTGTTTATGGTGCAAAATCGCATCTATAAAAGGATACAAGAAAGTCTCTAAGTGCTGATAAGACCGGTGCAGTGCCTCTCGGAAATGACGCGGGGTGGAAAACCTGGGGCCAGAATGGTGGGTCTGCAATGCTCGCTGCAGGACACTGACCTCACAACCCCAAAAACAGCTCAAGACACATGGCTCCAAGCAAGATGCCTTCAGCCCCATGCCATCTGTAGAATTCATTGTTATTTTTTTAAATCACAAACTACAGTGCATAGCATACTGACCCAACTAGCACTTTGCTAAATCCTGCCGCCCTTAATTACTGTTGTCAGCCCTAATTCCCTTTCGTTGCAGTTATGCCAAACTGCATTTTTGCATAGTAGTATAACAAAACAAAAGCCTAAACAAATAAGCGTGTCTTGAGTTTCCTTTTAAAAGAAAAGAAAAAAAACGATGTCTAGTTAAAGCGTGTAAAAGACTGCATCAACATACCAAGATGTGAAAAATAAATGCTGTGCCTATATCAACCCTCAAAACTTCATCTCGAAAATCCAAAACTTATTACTTGCCACTCAATAGCGAGTAGGTAAAAGTACTAAACACATAGGTGTTTATATATTAATGCTTTATTTAGAACTTAGAAAGGACTGGTTTGGACTGTGTTTCTGTTTGGCAACAATGACTTACTCGTAGTAGAGATCAACTAATATGGGTTTTTTAAGGACTGATACTGATTATTGGTAGTTAGAGGAGGCACATATGCGATATTTGGAGCCAATATTCATTTGCAGTAAGTGGATAAATAATAATAATGCAAGCACTGAACTTCATTGAACTTTATTAAATCAAACAAATTCATATGTATATTGATATACGAAATAAAAGACCAGCTAAAATGATCTCATCTCATCTAATTTTCTGAACCGCTCAGGCCGCCCGCTAAAATATGTATTCTACCCAAATAGTTACAGTAATCCCTTGAATATCGCAGCTTCAACTATTGCGGCTTCACTACATCGCAGATTTTTTTCTGGGGGGAATTTTTTTTTAATTAAATTTTTTTTGTACGTTCATAAAAATGTGAAAACCCCCTAATGTGCCCCTCTGCCCCTGTCCTCCGCTTGCTACTAGAATTCATCACTGAAGTAAATAAATAAATAAATTTTAAGTTAAAAAAATATATATATCTATATTTTAAGTAAAAAAATAAATAAATTTTCAATTTCATAAAAATGTGAAAATCCACGCTGAAACTCGCAAGCGGAAGCCACTCCCCTGTCCTCCGCTTGCTACTAGAATTCAGCACTGAAGTAAAAAAAAAACAAAAATTTAAGTAAAAAAAATAAAATTAAAAAAAAATATATATATATATTTTAAAAGCTCATAAAAATGTGAAAATCCACGCTGAAATTCGCAAGCGGAAGCCACTCCTCTGTCCTCCGCTTGCTACTAGGATTCAGCACTGAAGTTAAAAAAAACAACATTTTTTTTATTTTAATTGGGGTGACTCGACTTCACGGTTTTTCGTTGTCGTTTTCGCGCATGTCTGGTCTACATTAACCGCGATAATCGAGGGATTATTGTATCTAAAAATAAATTGCGGATACTTACAGTGCCGCAAAAAAGTATTTGCCTCTTCCTGATTTCTGTCTTTTGCATATTTATCAGACACACCGGTTTCAAACCATCAAATTTATTTTCGTATGACACAGAGACAACCCAAGGAAAGAGAAAATGCAGTTTCTAAATGATGATTTTATTTAACAAGGCAGAAAAAAAATTCAAACTTGTCTGGTCCTCTGCGAAAAAGTAATTGTCCCTCTTTGTTAAATCACAAAATAACTGTGACTAATCACAATTGTAGGAAAGCTGAGTTCAATTTCAACATCCTACATCCAGGGCGAGGCAGCCTGCGATTCTTCCTGCGACTCATTCTTCTTCTGAGACGGCCTGCGACATCGCCGTCGCCCCTCCAGGGCGAACTGCCCGGCCACTTCCTCACGGATACATACAGTGGGGCAAATAAGTATTTAGTCAACCACCAATTGTGCAAGTTCTCCTACTTGAAAAGATTAGAGAGGCCTGTAATTGTCAACATAGGTAACCGTAAACCATGACAGACAATGTGCAAGAAAAGAAAACAGAAAATCACATTGTTTGATTTTTAAAGAATTTATTTCCAAATTACAGTGGAAAATAAGTATTTGGTCACCTACAAACAAGCAAGATTTCTGGCTGTCAAAGAGGTCTCCACTCGTTGCCTGTATTAATAGCATCTGTTTTAGCTCATTAACGGTATAAAAGACACCTGTCCACAACCTCAGTCTCTCACACGCCAAACTCCACTGTGGCCAAGACCAAAGAGCTGTCAAAGGACACCAGAGACAAATTTCTAGACCTGCACCAGGCTGGGAAGACTGAATCTGCAATGGGTAAAATGCTTGGTGTAAAGAAATCAACTGTAGGAGCAATTATTAGAAAATGGAAGACATACAAGACCACTGATAATCTCCCTCAATCTGGGGCTCCATGCAAGATCTCACCCTGTGGCGTCAAAATGATAGCAAGAACGGTGAGCAAAAATCCCAGAACCACACGGGGGGACCTAGTGAATGACCTACAGAGAGCTGGGACCACAGTAACAAAGGCTACTATCAGTAATACAATGCGCCGCCAGGGACTCAAATTCTGCACTGCCAGACGTGTCCCCCTGCTGAAGCCAGTACACATCCAGGCCCGTCTGCGGGTCGCTAGAGAGGATTTGGATGATCCAGAAGAGGACTGGGAGAATGTGTTATGGTCAGATGAAACCAAAATATAACTGTTTTTTAGAAACACAGGTTCTCGTGTTTGGAGGAGAAAGAATACTGAATTGCATCCGAAGAACACCATACCCACTGTGAAGCATCTTTGGGGCTGTTTTTCTGCAAAGGGACCAGGACGACTGATCTGTGTAAAGGAAAGAATGTTTGGGGCCATGTATTGAGAGATTTTGAGTGAAAATCTCCTTCCATCAGCAAGGACATTGGAGATGAGACGTGGCTGGGCCTTTCAGCATGACAATGATTCCAAACACACAGCCAGGGCAACAAAGGAGTGGTTTCGTAAGAAGCATTTCAAGGTCCTGGAGTGGCCTAGCCACTCTCCAGATCACAACCCCATAGAAAATCTGTGGAGGGAGTTGAAAGTCCGTGTTGCCCAACGACAGCCCCAAAACATCACTGCTCTGGGAGGTGATCTGCATGAAGGAATGGGCCAAAATACCAGCAACAGTGAGTGAAGAGCTTGTAAAGAGTTACAGAAAATGTTTGGACTCCGTAATTGCCAACCAAGGGTACATAACAAAGTATTGAGATAAACTTTTGGTATTGACCAAATACTTATTTTCCACCGTGATTTGCAAATAAATTCTTTAAAAATGTGATTTTCTGTTTTTTCCACATTCTGTCTCTCAAGGTTGAGGTTTACCCATGTTGACAATTACAGGCCTCTCTAATCTTTTCAAGTAGGATAACTTGCACAATTGGTGGTTGACTAAATACTTATTTGCCCCACTGTATATATCTATCGCTATCTCTATAACTATATCTATATCTCTCTATATATATACACACATACATACATAAACGGTCGTACCTCTACTTACGAAATTAAACTCAACGAGCTGTTGTCACATTTCTGCCTCTGTTTCCATTATTTACCTCTTGGACCATTTGGACGAATACGCGAGTGAACCATCAACGGACTTTCACTCTACATTGTATCCTTTTCGAGTTTTTGTCCAATCCATTAATCCTTAGATAACCCTGTCTACATAAAGAATTTTGCATTATTCAGAGGTTGATATTTCATAATTTGGGAGTGCTAATGTTCACCATGAAGGACCTTGCTAAATCTTGGGCGTCTAGTGCAAAACAGAGCTAATTTCCAAATTTCCTTGAATTTGTTTTAGAAATGGGAGCCACATTCCCTAAGTCAGGGGTGGCCAAGTCCGGTTCCATATCTCCCTCCACCAACACACCTGAATCAAATAATCTGGATCGGTATCAAGCTTCTGGACAGCTTGCTGATGAGTTGAACATTTGATTCAGGTGTGGTACAAGAGGGAGATATGGCTACAAATAGATATGGATACAAAACTACAAATGTCATTTTTATTATATTAGATGGATTCAACTGCGGGTGAGGGCTGCCGCACTCCTAATTCGATATCTGACTTTTGGCATGCCTCTAAGTCATCATTGTTAACATATGACTGGTCAGCTATTGTTATAGCAGGATTTAGAAAAAAGTTAATTGCATCAAATATTGGATAACGAAGATCATACGAAAACCAAACAACTTTCTATTTTTATGCTGCTTCCTGAGAATAACAAAATACTGCACTTGTTACCTGCAACGGATGCAATTCCTGAATCGATCTCCAGAGCAAAAGGATTTGTCACCAGGACCATTTGCTTTTCGGGAGTTGATAGGCTGGACTCTGTGTCATCAGAGCTACGCAAGATCACTGGGAAATCAAAGCCAACCCTGAAAGACATTCCTGCAAAATTATTATATGAAGGTACGCATAATTCTGGTTAAACATGAATTTTATCTAAAAAACAGTTGTGCTGCGAAATATTGAAAAATATTTTTCTTAGCCCTAAAACAATACAGTAATCCTTTGAATCTCGCGGATAATGCAGACCAGACATGCCGTGATAATCGAAAAACATGAAGTAGGATCACCCATATTATTACTCCATAATATACTACATGTTTTCACGCCTATATAAATGTACAAGTACAATTATCAAGAAGTGTATTTATTAAATATTACAGCATATGAAAATACTAATGTATTAATTAATATGTAAATATAATCTATATAAAGAAAAAATGTTAATACTTAAAGTACTGTACTCACAGTGAAAACAGTTCCTCTCCGCTCGATTTAAAAAAAAAGAAAACAGGTTATTGGGAGCTTTAGTCCAAGTCCTCTTCGTCAGATTCGAGAGGCATTGGATCATCGACGGAATCTTCGAGTGGTGCTGTTGGGGCAGAAGGAGGAGCTTCTTTCTGCAAGGTTTTTGGTGCACAAGGAACATGGCGACCACATATTCTTTTCTTGTAAAAATATGCTATTTTACAAGGACATGACATTTGTCAAGAAGATTGCCAAATTCAATGGCTCAACCATGTTGTCATCAAACTCCTGGACCCGTTGTTCCAAACTGTATGCCATATTGATGACCTCCTGAAGTTCTCCCTGAAATAAATGTAAGTTTGTTCGGGGAAAATGTTCTACCCATTTGAAATATCCTACAGCATGAAAATTTGACAGCCGAAGTGGAACGGTATGCTTTCAGCTTCTTTTGCATAGATCAGGGATGTCCAAACTATTCCACAAAGGGCCGCAGAGGGTGCGAGTTTTCATTCCAACCCATCAAGAGTACACCTTTTCACCAATCTGGTGTCCTACAAGTGCAATTAGTGGATATCAGTCAAGTGATTCTTGTTTTCTGCAGAAATCTCATTGGTCAAAGTGTCTCTGCTGGATTGGTTGGAACAAAACCCTGCACTCACAGCGGCCCTCGAGGACCAGTTTGGCCACCCCTGGTTTAGATGCATAAAGGAAGAATGTACTAAAACATATATATTTTAAATGATTGTGAAATAACTCCACTATGTATGCCTCTTCATCAGGTTCGTGAGGCATTGGATCATCGATGGAATCTTCAGGACCTTCTACAGGAGGTTTTTGGCGCACGAGGAACATGGTGATGGGGAGTTGTGACTCCTCGTTTTTTTTTACAAATATGGTTTTGTACATGGACATGACACCGTCAAGACAGTTGCCAAATTGATGGCTTTGCCCATGTTGTCATCAATCCAAAACAAAGCTGGAATAGGCTCGGCGTTGTCTTCCTCCTCGTGGTGATGTGCGCGATATGAAATCCAATCTAAACAAACCTGGAATAGGCTGGGCGTCGTTTACCTCCATTTGGTGATGTGCGCGATACGAAATCAAATCCAATAGGAATAAATTTAAATCTTCGTTAAGATGGAGAATGCCCTATCGGTCTGGGCCTCGGACTGTAGGGAGAAGATACCTCTGGATACCAACATGAATAGAACCAAAGCCAAGACCTTTTATGATAGCTTAGCTCCTGACGACGACAAGGTAGATGAACCTCAGCCTCGTATTGGTGCCGCAAGTGAGCCTCGTGGTTTTATTGCAAGCAAGGGCTGGTTTGAAATGTTTAAGGAGAGGTATGGTCTACAAAGTTTTTTGCTGTAAGGGGAAGCCTCCTCAGGAGACCAAGAGGCAGCGAAACGGTACGTCGAGGAAGAGTTCCCTCACATAAATGGAGAATGGTTAACTTCCGGAGCAACTTTTTAACATCAATTAGACTGGCCATTTTTGGAAGAGTATGCCTTCCCGGACATTCTTATTCAAAGATGAACTGAAAGTGCCAGGGTTCATGGTTCACAAGGATCACTTGATGCTCATCGTGTGGGAATGCTGGTGGCTGGCTTCATGGTACAGCCAGCCTTAATGTACAAGTTTGACCGTACTCATGCTTTAAAAAACAAGAACAAAGCCTTGATGCCTGTCTACTGCATGAGCAACAGGGAAGCTGGGATCAAGAAAGCCATCACAAACAACTGGTTCTTAAACTGTTTCATCCCAAACGCAAAGATGGACCTCGCTTTAAGGGGACTGCCCTTAAAGGTCCTCTTGCTACTGGACTGTGCAGGAGGACTTGAATTGAATGCCTTTATTGTCATTATACAAGTATAACGGACTTGGACTTCGACTAAAACTCACATTAACCAGTTTATTTTTTTATTGTTATCAAGCGGAGGAACTACTTTCGCTGTGAGTACAGTATTTAAAGTATTTACCATTTTTTATATTAAGATTATATTTAGATATTAATACATTAGTCTTTTATATGCTTATAACTGTAATATTTAATAAATACACTTCTTGATAATTGTATTTGTATTTTTGTAAAGGCGCAAAAACATGTAGTATGCTAGTTATTATAGAGGTGTTCCTACTTCGCAGTTTTTCAATTATCGCCGCCATGTCTGGTCTCCATTATCCGCAAAATATTTTTCCCAGATCCTCAGTTCTTTACCATGAGAGTGACAATGCCAAAATTTGAAACAATCGCTCCCAATTTGGGCCTAATTAACAACATTAAAAAAATAACAATACATTTCCATTATTATCAAAATATATGTATGTCTATGTGTATATAGATATACCGTATTTACTTGCATATAAGCCGCATTTGTCGAACAAATAATGAATCGAGAGTACGGCTTATATGCGCATCAAAAGACGGCATTTACGAAACTGCAAGGTGACAAGGACGAAATGCCATATGCGGCCGATACGGTCTTTTTTTTCAAAATAGAGACTAGATAAACAGATAAAACGCTAAACAAAATTTATTTTGACGTCTTAATGAAATTCAAGAAAAAAAAAAAACTTGTACAAAACGTGAAAAAACTTGTGCCTGTCACTGCTCGCTCAGGGCGCCGCCGTCTTACCTAGTTAAACGCGCTCTGACTGGGCAGACGCGAGTAGCCTTGATGTGTTCGTAGCTTTTACCCTGTCAGCACATCCAATACAATAGTTGTTAACGCTGATCGAAGGTCTTGCGGTCGATCGTTAAAATATCAGCCTCTATTCCTGCATAATGTGTGTCCCACGCTGATATTTTAATGATCGACTGCAAGACTCGGGATTCCCGAGTGAGTTCTCACAAATAAAATATGAAATTTCTGGTTTGCGTCGGGCTTGGGCCTGCAAATCAAGTTAATTTCTCGGGTTTGGTCCGGGTCGGGTCTGATTTTTTCGGTCCGATCTTACCTCTAACGTACACGAATGAAAACGGAAGTCATTTGAGCAGTACAACCACAAAGTGTGTCTGTAGTGGTCTAGTTTTTACCAAGTCTCTGGGTGCAATAATAGCAAGCGAGACACATTACGGAGGTATCAAGGCTGATATTTTTATGATCGACCGCAAGACCTTTGATCAGCCTTAACAACTATTGGGATGTATTGACATGGTAAACTCTATGAACAGATGTATCAAGACTACTCACGTCTGGCCAGTCAGAGCACATTTAACTACGATAAGATGGCGGGACCCTGAGCTAGCAATGGCAGGCACAAGTGAGTTTTTTCACGTTTTATGCACGATACGGTTCATTTTTTTCATCTTGAATTTCATTCATGGACGTCAAAATAAATTTGGCTTCACATTTTATCTGTTTATCTTTTCTCTATTTTTAAATAAGTAGGCTGCATTGTCTTGCATTATGGAGTTTTGTCTTTGTCACCTTGCAGTTTCATGCATGTCAAGTCTAATTTGTGCACATATAAGCCGTACCCTTGATCTTGTTTTTTTTTTTTTTTTTTTTTTTTTTTACAGATTATAGTATGCTGAGGTTTTAGCAGGTGTCCAATAGTTCTGATTCAAAGTCTGTGAGCAACGCCAGCCAGCAATGATAACTGTCAGCTGATTCAGAGGCAATGGAAAGGCAATGTTGAATGTCACTTTTCAGTTATTACGTTCAGTACTTTGATTACACACTACTTTAAGTCGGTATACCTATTCAAAAGCTGTAATGAAAACATTTTCGAAGAATTCCTGATGTAATTGATCATAGAGGGGATAAATACATATGCATATTTTAACGAAAATGAAAATAAAGAAGATTAAAGATCCACCACGATTGCTGGTACACTCACTTTAACACCAAATTGTGGGGATCGAACAGCAATCTTTAGCAATATACACACAGACCGTTGGTCTGTTTACAGTGGGGAAATAGCACTTACCAGCCGAGGACTCTGGCGGCAGTAATAACAAAACACAAAGAAACCACGCAAATGTAGAAGAGTGGAGAATACTCATACATTATGACTAGAAAACCTCCTGCCATTTCTTATCATTCAAAACCTAATTTATGAAAAAGTACTCGAAAATAACGTCTCGCCGCCATCATGATATGCTCATGACAGGCTCATTCAGTGGCTCATAAGGTAGCTCACAAGGTACAAAAAACTATTTCCATAAAAAGCGGCATTAGATAATTTTGAAAGCTTTTATATATTAATTATATTTCTAACCCATTTTGTATACAGATACACAATATGCTTTAGACATACATTAACGACTGTAAAAATAAAAAAAATGATTATTTCCATCCAAATAAATTATAGTATGTACTATTCCGAATCAGATTTCAAAATAAAAAACTATGATGATTCAAAGCACTTTGTCAATCAAAAATAAAGCAAAAAAATATTTAATTGTTTTACTAATCTCTCTTTAATTGTAATTAAGATCTATTTAATTTAAAAAAACGAATAATAGTTCATTTTTATTTTTAAATGCCGATTTTATTTTGATGGAGTAACCGGATATTTTTAGTGTTGATTAATGACGACCACTGCTGAGATTGCCTACTGAACTAGCATCGTTAATCGGAACACAAGTATATAGTACGTTCGAAATAATAGGGGAACCACTAATAAGACTGGAGTATTTATTATATTTTTCATTGCCAATTTTGTTGAAAACAATGACTGCAGTCAATGACTAAAGTGACCTAATATTGTCATCGGTAGGACAGACAGTCGTACAGATGTTACAAACATCAGGAGAAAGAAATCTACAGGCTGGGAACGGTATTGTAGTGGCACGCTTTGTGGTGTTTTTACGTTGAACAGTTTGAAATAGAGTCACGAGAAGCATGAACGACAAAGCGACTGTCCGCCAGCAGAGTTCGGATAATATCTCTGTGAGCAGCACTGAATGGGTCATGGCAAACGATGTCTTTGTGTCCGGCTACGGCGAGAATCCGATGGGAGTGGAACGCCTTAGCAATGAAAGTGACCCAGTAGAACCCTGTTTGGACAGGCACCTTCCCCTTTTACCACAAGATGGTATAATACTGGCTTTATCGGAGGACGAATATTCGAGTCCATCTTACCTGGATATCGACCCAAACTACCCTGAAAGTGAGGTGAATGTGACAACCAAGAAACGCATACGTTCCAACAGCTCCAGGCACAGGGGTGAAATTGTCGCCGAGCTGGGCCCGGAGGAGGTCAGGTGGTTTTATAAAGAGGACAAACGGACGTGGAAACCATTCGTCGGACACGACTCTTTAAAAATTGAGACTGCCTATGGAAGGTTCTGTGAGCAGAACCCCGGCAAAGTCAAACGCCTCTGTGAACCCAACGGAACCGAAGGCAACGATGCAGTCACGTCCGGAGAGGATCTACCAGTGGAGAGCGTAGCAGTGGATGAGAGCGATGTTCGGCCGTCATTGTCCGACGAGTTGAGAGATCCGGACGACAACATTATCATAGAGGCAGTGTGTGTGAGAGGAGGGTTATATGAAGTGGACATCAAGGAAAAGGAATGCTATCCAGTTTACTGGAACCGTGAGCACGCTATTTTTTTTAATGCCATTATACGCCTGCATGATTTAAACTGATTTATCACCTTTTAACTAATGAGAAGTCTAATGCACCATTAGCCAATAGTCAAGTCAAACCTATTGATATAACTCATCAAAAATATTCCATAAGGGCTTTACAAACAAATACTAATTACCATGCAGTAAACATTAGTGTTTTTATTAAGACTTTATGAGACTTTATACGACTTTATTTTATACATTAAGACTAAATTAACTCTAAATCAATCTAGAAATAAAAGTATAATTAAAAATAAATCACAGATGATGACAAGACAAGATCTGCTCCTAAAATTAACTGTTTTTAGATTGCTCATACAGTTACATTGGCATATATTACACTACTATATATCGCTGAATGTAAGGACACAGATCACCGACTCCCCCCCTACTAATCTAGTAAAAGTGTTTCCCAACCTTTGTTGAGCTGTGGCACACTTTTTGCATTGAAAAAGTCTCAAGGGATGCCACCATCGGAAAATCTTTTAATTTAAAACTATGTTGCCTATATTAACAATAGTCATTCTCATCAAAGTTTTATTAGCAGGAATCACAAAAACCTTCAAAATTATTCCAAAAACAAAATTTTCACACTGACCTGAGATGCCACGATCTGAAAATCTTTTAATTTAAAACTGTTTCCTATATTGGATTGAATAACTTTATTCATCCCGTATTCGGGAATTTCGTTGTCACAGTAGCAAGAGGGTGAGGATGCAGGAATAGGAAAGGCATTTTAGACATAAATAGATAGGTAATAAGTAAGTTAATGAATAAATATATAAATAAATAAGTGTGTTGCTTAGCACATATATACATACATACACATAAATGTACATGCATGCATACGGTAGGTCTTAACACTCAGCCATTTTTTTGTTAAAGAGCCTGACAGCTGATGGGAGGAAGGATCTGCGGAAGCACTCCTTCCTGCAATGAGGGTGCCGCAGTCTATTGCTAAAGGAGCTTCGGAGGGACTTCACAGACTCATGCAGGGGGTGGGAGGTGCTGTCCATGATGGACATCATCCTGGTCAGCATTCTCCGCTCTCCCATTTCCTCCACAGAGTCCAGAGGACAGCCCAGAACAGAGCTGGCCCTCCTGACCAGCTTATTCAGCCTGTTCCTGTCCCTCTCCGTGCTCCCGCATCCCCAACAGAGCACTGCATAAAACACTGTAGATGCCACCACAGTGTCGTAGAAAGTCCTCAGCAGTGTCCTGCACACTCCAAAGGACCGTAGACTCCTCAGTAGGTAGAGGCGGCTCTGGCCCCTCTTGTACAGGGCATCTACGTTTGTGGACCAGTCTAGTTTGTTGTTGAGGTGAACACCCAGGTACTTAAAATTCTCCACGATTTCAATGTCTGTACCCTGGATGTTCACCTGAGTGGTCTGTTGAGGATTCCTCCGAAAATCGATGTTATCGAGAAAAAAAATCGAAAATCTATATTAACAATAGTCATTCTCATCAAAGTTTTATTAGCAGGCATCACAAAAACCTCAAACTATTCCAAAATCAAAATTTTCACACTGACCTAATGTCACCCAAAGTTGATGTCTGCGGACCCTGAACAACTTCCGGTTCAAGTGATGCAAAAATAAGTAATGTCATATTTTTAATCGCATAGTTTTGACTTTTTTTCCAAATGTTAATTAAATCTTTTAAAATTACGGAAAAAAATGTGCTCAAACAGACTTTACATCGCCAAAAGTTGATGCCTAGAAACCAAACAACTTCCGGTTCATGTTAGAGGAAAAAAAATAAGTAACACAATGACTGTTTCACAATTTGAATCTTGTAATTGTAATAGTATAATCTATAATGTAATCATATTTAAATTTTGACCTTGCAAAGTTCAATTTTAATCTCATTATATTCATATTAATTTTTTTCTGAATATTATCACATGTAAACTTTTGACCACAACTGCATATACAAAATCTACCCGTGTTGAAACGCGTAGGAACAAGAAAAAGCTACCGGCATGCGACATAGAGAACAAACATGAACACACATTTAATAAA
This sequence comes from Stigmatopora argus, assembly GCF_051989625.1. NCBI lineage: Eukaryota > Metazoa > Chordata > Actinopteri > Syngnathiformes > Syngnathidae > Stigmatopora > Stigmatopora argus. The sequence goes on along the minus strand of NC_135405.1, from coordinate 2,661,480 downwards.
CACAGCATTAAGAATAGAAAACCACAACCTTAATCAACAAGAAACATTACCATTGTATGATTTCATTGAAATGTAATTTTACACCCATTTTATAAGTCACAACTGGTTCTTACCTGCTTCTGCAGTGCTGGTTGACGAACATTTTGAAAAAAAAAATACAAAGATGATTGCCTTTGACGGCTTTAAATATTGTTTCTTCAATTCACAAGACAAACGTCGTCAAAGTGGGCATAACTCATGAACACTTTTTCAGGATGTTTTTTCCACGAAGTCGGAAAGTTCGTTTTTCCCCCGTTTTTCTGATTTGTGCTGTTGCGATGGTGGCTGCTTCCTCCTCGGCTGCCTTCTCGTTGAATTCCTCGTGTATTGCGGAGTGTTGCATTTACTCATGCTCCGTTGAGAATTCGTTCAGAATGTTTTTCCACGAAGTCGGAAAGTTCGTTTCTCCCCCGTTTTTTTCCTGATTTGTGCTGTTGCAATGGTGGCTGCTTGCTCCTCGGCTGTCTTCTCGTTGAATTCCTTGTGTATTGCCGAGCGTTGCATTTACCCATGCGTCCGTTTTGGTGCACATCGACCAACTAACTCGTTCTTTTAACATTTACGTTTTGGTTTTTGTTCATAAGGGAAGTAAGTATTATTAAGGCTTAATCACCAGTCTTTTGTTTTGAAACAAATCCTATCATTTCCGGGGTTGTTCTAAAGGAAGTAGAATTACTACACAGCACTGGTAAGTCTTATCAATATGCCTTCTCGGCTTAAGTGCAAAATGGATGGCAATTTGGATGAAACTTCTAATAAGAAACCCAGACACTCGCAGAAGTTTATTGGTTCATATTCGACGAAATATCCCATGTTCAAGCCGTCTCCAAAAGGACCGACATTGGCACATTGCACAACATGCAAGTGCGACTTCAGCCTGACACATGTTGGAATTACTGACTGTAAAACGCATGTAGAAGGACCCAAACACAAAGATAAACTTATTTTCATTATGCTGTACTTTTTCAATAGTTTGCAAGAACACAATATTTCAATTAATGTAAAAACATGATCATAACAGTTTGATTTAAATTGTTCTACACTTATTTTTTGAACATTTCATATCAATTTAGCGTGAATCGCATTCACTCCGGAAATACTCCGGAAATGGGACAAGGTTACTCCTGAAATGGGGTCGACGGAGGTTGGCAGCCCTGCATTTATCTTTAAGTATAAAGTGAAGCTACTGGAAACTATCCCAGCTAATGATAGGTAGGAAGTTGGGTATACCCTTAGCTAGTTGCCTGGCAGTCGCAATGCATCTATAGACGAACAACCTTTTGAAAATATTGAGAATGTTGAATATTCAGGGTATCGAGCATATTTTTGAGATGCGGCAGAAAACCCACACAGGGACAGGTCGAACCCGCGGGTGAAACTTTGATTTCAGAACTGTGAGGCCTACTAAATTTACTTTTGAGGCTGTTTACATGACAATGTCAACATGAGTGAAAACCATTTTTTCCAGAGAGCCCTATATGGCAACATTGTTTGGGTTCTAAATATTTCTAATTTTCCAGAATGGAAATCTTGGTAACACTCCACCTTGTGGTTACCGTTCAAAAATTTGATCTCGTAAAAGTGAGTTTTAGATGACATCATAAAACAGTCGATGGCGATAATAAAAAAAAAAATGTGGATGAGGGGGATAAAGATACTGATGTCAGTGCTCGTGGCAAGTGTCTTCACACAGCAACATTCTATTAGAGATCGATGTATTGCGATTGGCTGGCCACCGATTCAGGGTGACCCCCGCCTCTGGCCCGGAGTCAGCTGGGATAGGCTCCAGCATTCCTAATGAGTATGAAGCGGTTCAGAAAATTAGATGAGATCGACCAAAATGGTTTTTTTCAGGAACGATACTGATCATCTTTTGAATACAGACGCTCCCCTACTTACGAACATTCAACTTACGAACAACGGTACATACGAACATGTCTGCAAATTGCGTTTAAGTCCAAAAATGTTCGCAAGTCCAATTTTGTATTTCGCGTCTTTTTCGGAGTAGTACTTCTTTCCGCCGCTAATACCGACGCCTGGCGCTGTGAGAGCTCAGCTCACCCAGCATCTACCTTCTTCGTTGCAATGCGGAAGTGCGTGAATGTATCTCCAGTGTGCAAAGAACCTTTTTCATTTGTATCATTAAATATCTCATGCATCCAATATTGAATATGGTTGGTAAAAAGCTAAAGGCTTCTATTGAGGGAGTTGCAAGGAAGAGGCAAGCCATTTCATTTGAAACGAGTGGCAATAATAACGAAGCTTGATGCGCGTGAGAGTGGTGAGCGTTGCACATTCAGTACCATTTATAAACAGAAAGATCGAGCAGCAGGACCCAAATATTGAACGTTGCACAAAGTTTGCAAATCAATTGAATGATGCCATACAGTGCTACTGCATCATTTATGATGAAAAAAAGAAGAAAACTGTGCAATTGTCATTAGGTCGCTTCTTTTGGCCAGTTTCTAATACATAAATCTATCTCTCTCTCTACAGTACTGTACATATTCTCTCCATTTTATTAAATGTTTTTTTTTCAGTACAAACCAATGCGTGTTACTTATACAAGCCTTAAACATACAAATGCACTTATATAAACCTTCAATATACTTATATAGGCCTTAAACATAAATTATAATACAAAATATAGCACTAAATCAACTTACAAACAAATTCAACTTATGAACAATCGCTCGGAACCAATTGCGTTCGTAAGTTGAGGAGTGTCTGTAAGGATAAACACAATGACCTTCATTGGTGGGAAGAAATGAAATCCAAGGAAGAATGCATTCAAATTCAGTCAAAACCTATCCTAAAAACAAATGTATGATAAATGATAATGATTTGCACATAATTAGTACATTCCCCCTTGTTTGACTTTCAGTTTATATTTGTGCATATTCTTAATAAAAGTTCTTTTTGCCAAATTTTTATTGCCGTATTTTCTCGCATATAAGCCGCCCCGCGAATAAGCCGCACCCTTAAAATTGCCTTAAAATTGTTGAATGTTACAATTTCTTGCGTATAAGCCGCCCCCTTAATTTTCAACTCCATATTCATGGTTTTAATAGGGAGTACAAATGTGGTCCTCTGAAGGGAAAATCTTAAGAAAAATCATCGCACGTGGTATTTCTAAGATACTGTATGAATCAAAAGCACATTAATAGGGTCAATATCATAGGGAAGTTAATATGCATGTCTTTGTAAATGCAAAAATAATTTAAAAAACATTCAATCTGATGTTGAAATATCTCAATTTTATTCAATGGTTCATATTACTGGAATAGTTGCCACTTTCAAGAAATAAAAAGAAATAAAAAATCATCGCAGAATTTTGTTTTATTTCACAATCACAAATGTACAATCATTTCCTTTAAGTGTTCCAAAAGGGTGTTGCCTACACATAGACAAATTTAATAAGGAAGTAACATAAGCACAACCAGCAAGTGTGTCCGTAGCGGTCTAGTGTTCACCATGTCTCTGTCTGCAATAATAGCATGGGATACACATTACGCAGGTATCGAGGCTGATATTTTAACAATTGACAGCAAGACCTTCGATCGGCCTTAACATCTATTGGGATGTTCTGACATGGTAAATGCTGCAAGCACATCTATCAAGACAAGTGAGTTTTTTCACGTTTTATGCAAGATACATTTTCTTTTTTTCTTGAATTTCATTCATAGACATCAAAATAAATTTTGTTTAGCGTTTTATCTGTTTATCTTTTCTCTATTTTGAAATAAATGAGCGTATCGGCTGGATTGTCTTGCGTTATGGCGTTACGTCTTCGTCACCTTGCAGTTTTCGTTTCAAGTCTTTTTTATGCGCATATATAAGTTGTACCCTGGATTCAGTCATCATTGGTTTGAGGGACAAATGCGGCTTACATGCGAGAAAATACGGCAAATCTTTCCTGTGAAAAGAAACATAGTTACACTTGGAAGAATCTATAGGTCTGCCCTTTAACCGAATTCCCTTTACTCGTAGGTCAGGTCTGAAAGAGGGTAGGACAATATCAACATCAATTCCGTCCAATTCATTTTTATAGTGTTGGACATCAATGTTCTCCCCAGCATGCTGTATTTAGAGAGTACGTACAGTAATACCTTGACATACGAGTGTCCCAACATACGAGAAATTTGAGATACGAGGAAAATTTCGAGCAAAATTTTGCCTTAAGGTACGAGCATGCCAGATGGTTCCCGATGCGGCCGTCCGGGTGGCCGAATATGCAAGAGGCTGCTTATAACAACAGCATCGCTATGTCTTTCCCGACGCATCTCCCTCGCGTAATGATATATACGAGCACCGGGCCATACAGGTTGCATTTTTTACTAGATATAGCATGACCGTGTCGATAATCTGTGAAAAAGCCAGCAGAATCTACATGGACTTGAAAACAAAGAGAAAAGGCACCAGCGAAACCCTTGAAAGCGAGTCGTGGCAGGTTCAACAACTTTAAAAAAACACTTCTGAGGCAAGGAGAAGCCAGGCAGTTCAGATTCGAAAGCCACGGTGGAATGCATGAACATTTTGCGTCGGTTTAGTGTGTATTGTAATCTCTATCTCTCCCTCTCTCCCTCTCCATGTTTCCCTCACTCCCTTCATCTGTCTTCAACTTGCGAGTTTCAGCGTGGACTTTGACTTTTTTTTGAACTTTTATTTTTATACTTAAGAAAAATGTTGAAGCCGCGAAGAGGCGAGGGATCACACTAAATGTTTTTGGGACATTGTAATGATATACATTGTATACATTCAGTCAACATATTTATTTGGAGTTATCCAAAGAAAAATGTTATCCAACCAGCTGAGATATGGTTAGCCAACTTATACTCACTCATCTGATACGCCTCCTCTATGAAGCGCTATGCCGTCGTGAAAAAAATAGAACAATCCCCAAGAATCTGAGTCACCAATTGGATTTCTTCAGTTGCAGAAGGAAAACATACTGGTAAGAATAATGATACCAATACACATAGCCCTATTGAATTTTGCATGAATCATCTAATTTGCTGCCTCATTATCCTATTGAAGCATTTTTTATTTTACAATGGTGGCCCACCACATTACCTTTACAGTCAATTTCAGACCTGCTATTCAAATAAACACAATTAACAAAGGCAACAATGGTAGAAAGTATGGGTTTGTCTTTAAAAAAAATATATTTTCAAAGTGTAGTTAGCAGCTTGGTAGGGACCTTCTCACTTTGGATTGAGTCAGTGCTTCTTTATGCTGTGGATGAGTACCCATAGTCTGGTTCCTGTTGAGGAAGTCTCCTTCTGAAAGCTAAAATTCATTCAGGATTGGGAAAGGGGAACTGAATGCGAACACCAACTGTCAGCTGAGCTTTGGGCGGGAGCAGACATGGGCGCAGGAACACAGATTTCATGAGCAGTTGATTCATCAGAAGAGCATGTTTGGTTGAGCTGGATACATCCTAGACCAGTCAAAGGAGGCCAGCTAACAGGAACATGATGATTCGCACACAAACTGACACTAAATGTCAGGATACTGGTCCTTAATCGTACACATGGTGGTGATTAGGAGTAATTAGCTTCCTGTAGGTGGAACTGGGGTGGTGTGGAATCTCCCCAATAGAGGAGTAGGAAGCAAAATCATTCATTCTTCTTCCATACCGCCCATCCTCGAAAGCGTTGCGTAGGTTGCTGGAGCCTAACCCAGCTGTCTTCGGGCGAAAGGTAGACTACACCCTAGACTGGTCGGCAGTCAGTCATAAGGAACACAGAGAGACAAACGACTATCCGCAGTTCCAATCATACCGCCACCAGCGGGAGTTGAGCCCGCGCCTGTCGGCGCTGAAGTCAGGCGAGTGAACCCCTACACCACGTGGTGGCTGAGGCAAAATCATGACAAATTCAATCCGTATCCGTCCATAATGCCAGGATACTGGTCCTTAAATGCACCTAGCAGAGCAGCTGGTAACCATGTCCACATTGTGGTGATTAGGAGTATAATTAGCTTCATGTAGGTGGAATTGCGGCAAGGTGTGGTGGAATCCTTTTCTCTGTTTTCCTCATGTAGTCCGTCAAATTAGCTTCATCAGATCATTCCCATTGTGTAGCAAATAATGGTGATGTATATGTTCTACCAAATAAAATTTCATTAGGTGTAAGCTCTGCTGTTCTTATGATATTTATATGTATGTACAGTCATACCTCTACTTACGAAATTAATTGGTTCCAGAACTTTTTTTCGTAACTTGAAAATTTTGTAAGTAGAGCAGTAGTTTATATGTATATTCTCTAACTCGTTCCACGGTTCTCGCAAACTACCAACAAAACCCTTTTAAATTGGTCAACATGTCCCAGTTTTATAAAAAAGATGTGAGAAACACACAAAAATGAGAAAAAAGATCATAAAATTATTTATTAATATCACAAAATGAATAACAATTATGTATACGAAAGCTACCTGTGTTGAAACGCATGGGAACAAGAGAAAGCTACCAGGATGCACACAAGCATATAAACATGAACACACCTTTAATAAACACAACATTAAGAATTCAAACAACAACATTAATCAACAACAAACATTAATGTTTTATGATTTCTTTGAAATGTAATTTTACACCCATTTTATAAGTCACAACTGGTTCTTACCTGCTTCTGCAGTGCTGTTTGACGAACATTTTGAAAAAAAAAACTATACAAAGACGATTGCCTTTGACGACTTTTAATAATGTTTCTAAAATGCACAAGACAAACGTGTCAAACTGGGCACATCTCAGGCGTCAAACATAAAGATATAAAATTATTATTTTTTGGTCAAGAATCAACAAGTGGTACATACTGCTGAAGTCCAACGAAATTGATTGGACATTTTAAAATTTCTTAACAAATAAAAACCTGAAATACGGGGCGTGAAATATTATTTGACATCCTTGCATTAATATTTTGTAGCACCACCTTTTGCTGCAATTAAAGCTGTAAGTCGCTTGGCGTATATCTCTATCAGTTTTGCACATCGAGAGACTGAAAATGTTGCCCATTCTTCCTTGCAAAACTGCTCGTGTTCAGTGTAGTCGGATGGAGATCGTTTGCAAACAGCAGTAATCAGCTCTGCCCACAGATTCTCATTTTGATTCAGGTTTGGACTTTGAATTGGCCTTTCTAACACCTGGATACGTTTATTTGTGAACTATTCAATTGTAGATATGGCTTTATGTTTTGGATCATTGTCCTGTTGGAAGATACATTTCCATCTGAGTCTCAGGTCTTTTGTAGACTCCAACAGGTTTTCTTCCAGAATGGTCCTCCATTCATCTTCCCATCAATTTTAACCATTTTCTGCATCCCTGTTAAAGAAAGGCAGGACCAATCCATTAGGCTGCCACTTCCATGTTTGAAAGTGGGGATGGTGTGTTCAGGATGATGACCTGTGTTGCTTCTTGTATCATTTTGAATTGTAGCCAAAAAGTTCAGTTTTAGTTTCATATGACCAGAGCACCTTCTTCCACATGTTTGGTGTGTCTCCCAGGTTGCTTGTGCCAAACCTTAAATGGGGCTTTTTTATGAATATCTTTGAGAAATGGCTTTCTTCTTGCCATTCCTCTATAAAGGCCAGGTTGGTGCAGTGTACGACTGAATGTTGTCCTATGGACAGACTCTCCCACCTGATCGTGGGGCTCTCTGAGTTTGGAGGGGGGTTAGTTGAGACATGTTGGTAATGAGTTACCAACCAAGGGCGCCAAATTTAAGCATAGTTGCAGAAAGCCTCTTCATGTGTCCAAGATGAAAGGATTGACCTAACGAGCAGCTGTATCGTATGTTATGTTAGGCTAGAGCATGAGACAGAAGCGAGAGCGAAAAAGAGAGAGGGGAGAGGCGCAGCTGCATCTGAGCCAAAATAACCCAGTTTTAAATTGATTTCTTCATATCGGCCGTATTAAAAAAAGGCTGATACTAATATAAGTCAAATATTCAGTCCAAATATTAGTAATATTAATAATTTTATATTAAGTGATTGATAGGTTCACCAATAGGCATTCCCAAATGCACACACAGCTAAAGATAAAAGACAATATTCTGGATTTTTTGTTGCAAGGAGAAGCAAAACAAAGAGGTCAAATCCCCGCTTCGTTCTGGCCTCACACGCTTCTTTTCTTGTTTATTAACTTCAAGGACCCTAGTTACAATGGACGTCTCAACTCTCAAGGGATGGGTGGGAAACCAAAGTGAGACGTCAATATATAGTCAAAACAAATGAAGGTTTGAAAGTCATGTGCAGCTCAAGGTGTTTTGAATCTTCTTTGTTTAGTCCACTCCAAGCAGTCCAAGGTCCAGGGCATTTTGATGTTTAGTCTACCTAAAGTTCTCGGGAGCAAAGCATTTACTTCGTTGCAACCAACCATATAATAATAATAATATGAAATTAAGTTTAATAGTAAAGCAAAGCATATTCTTCATTGCAAGAAAATTGGATTGGTTTGGACAACTTTATTCATCCCGTATTTGGGAAATTACGTTGTCACAGTAGCAAGAGGGTGAAGATGCAGGAATAGGAAAGGCATTTTAGACATAAATAGATAGGTAATAAGTAGGTCAAGAAATAAATACATGAATAAATATATAAATAAATAAGCGTGTTGCTTAGCACATATATACATACATACACATAAATGTACATGCATGCATACGGTAGGTCTTAACTAAAATATATGATCATGTGATACTAATAATCCTAACAGTGATCATGATATTTTTTCATTATAATGTACACCTGTAGTGATGATGCCAAGATGACGATGAATACAAAAAGTCTTAAAATTATTTATTTTATTTTTACCCAGAGCAAGAGCGTATTCCTGTGATGAGAGGCTTGTGGTTCATTGATGGAACCTGGCTTCCTTTGGAGGAAGATGAGAGTGACTTGATCGAGCAAGAGCATCTCACACGATTCCGAGGTCACCAAATGAGGGACACCTATGAAATGGAAGCGGTGATTACCACAATAGACAGCAAAGATGGTAAGAAGGTAAAATTTATTTCTTCAAGTGTAGTAACCCAATGCTCAGGAACTGCCAATTAAAAAATAGTCTTTTAACAAATTGTTAAATTGGTCGTGGGCGGAGGACGGCAAAGCAGGCACACACAAGCTTTAAGAGGCGTCTTCAATTTATTGTGGATGAAGGTACAAGGGGAGCAGCGTGGGCAACTCGGTTTACGAAGCGTGGGTGTCGATAGCCGAGAGGTCTGTAGAGGGACCCAAGCGAAGGTACAAGATGCGTGGTCAAGGTCATGGTAGTGATCGTGATTGTGGTCGTGGTTGCGATCGTGGTCCTGTTCATGGTCCTGGGGCAAAACAATAGGTCAGAAATCAGGCAAAAAGAACAAGGGGGTAGTGCGAGAAGCTATTTAACACTGAACTGATTGAGACGATCCAGCGAGGTGGTTAAGCTCTGGGTGGCTTAAATAGGTCCGTGATTGTTGATGAGCCAAACCTGGCACTGCTCGACCCATCTGTTGCTGGACCTGCGATTGGCCAAAAGGCACAGCTATCCCCCCCTCTCTCGCGGGCCACCTGGCACGCGACTGAGGGCCTCCGGATGGGCCCGGCGGAAATCCCTAATGAGGGACCAGCAGAGGATCTGGCGAGCTTGGATCCAACTGCGCTCCTCCAGGCCGTACCCCTCCCAGTCGACGAGGTGCTGAAGGCCATGGCCCCGGCGGTGGACGTCCAGAAGGCGCTCCACCGTGATGGCCGGACCTCCATCGATCGTTAGCGGAGGCGGTGGGGGTGGGATAGAGGGGAGGCAACGGGCTTGTTCTCGACCGGTTTGATCTGTGAAACGTGGAAAGTGGGATAGGTGCTGAGGGCTGCCGGAAGCTTGAGGCGCACAGTGGGGTTACCACCAGTTCGATCTCATATGGACTGATGAAGCGGGGGCACAGCTTCCTAGATTCGATCCTAAGGTGGAGATCTCGGGAGGATAACCAGACCTTCTGGCCGACAACATAGGCTGGTACGGGGGGTGACGACAATTGGCCTGTCTACTGGTGCGCGTGGAGGATCGTTGTAGCGCAGCCTGGGCTTTGTCCCAGATACGGGCGTATTTGCATACAAGCAAGATGGTGGCGCGCACGGGTTCAGCGGCTCTTTGCTCTCCAGTTTGGTGTTTTGTTTTCTCAGTCTTATCGTTATTTACGAACATCCGCGAGGCAAACATTTTCTACAGTGGCCAGGATTTAATTACTCTCGGTAGGAGATGCGATATATCCATCACAACAGATTACCAACGAACCTACAATATCCCTGAGGAAATCTCGAGACCACCCGGATCTCCGTGGATAGTCAGCCCACTCAGAGTACGACGGAGGCGGCGAAGGGAAAGAAAGCATCCATTTGCATGTACATACAGTTGTGGTCAAAAGTTTACATACACTTGTAAAGAACATAATGTCATGGCTCTCTTGAGTTTCCAGTTATTTCTACAACTCTTGATTTTTCTCTGATAGAGTGATTGGAACAGATACTTCTTTGTCACAAAAACATCCATGAAGTTTGTTTCTTTTATGACTTTATTATGGGTTAACAGAAAAAGTGATCAAATCTGCTCGGTCAAAAATATACATACAGCAGCGCTAATATTTGATAACATGTCCCTTGGCCATTTTCACTTCAATTAGGCGCTTTTGGTAGCCATCCACAAGCTTATGGCAAGCTTCTGGTTGAATCTTTGACCACTCCTCTTGACAGAATTGGTGCAGTTCAGTTAAATTTGATAGCTTTCTGACATGGACTTGTTTCTTCAGTATTGTACACAAGTTCTCAATGGGGTTTAAGTCAGGACTTTGGGAAAGCCATTCGAAAACCTTAATTCCAGCCTGATTTAGCCATTCCATTACCACTTTCGATGTGTGTTTGGGGTCATTGTCCTGTTGGAACACCCAACTGCGCCCAAGACCCAATCTTCAGGCTGATGACTTTAGGTTATCTTGAAGAATTTGAAGGTAATCCTCCTTCATTATCCAATTTACTCTCTGTAAAGCATCAGTTCCATTGGCAGCTAAACAGCCCCACAGCATAATACTACCACCACCGTGCTTGACGGTAGGCATGGTGTACTTGGGGTTAAAGGCCTCACCTTTTCTCCTCCAAACATATTGCTGGGCATTGAGGTCCAAACAGGTCGATTTATGTTTCGTCTGACCACAGAACTTTCCTCCAGAAGGTCTTATCTTTGTCCATGTCATCAGCAGCAAACTTCAGTCGAGCCTTAAGGTGCCGCTTTTGGAGCAAGGGCTTCCTTATTGCATGGCAACCTCTCAGTCCATGGAGATGCAAAACACGCTTGACTGTGGACACCGACACCTGTGTTCCAGCAGCTTCTAATTCTTGGCAGATCTGATTTTTGGTGATTCTTGGTTGAATCTTCACCCTTCTGACCAATTTTCTCTCAGCAGCAGGTGATTCGTTGCGTTTTCTTCCTGATCATGGCAGTGACAAAACAGTGCCATGCACTTTATACTTACAAACAATTGTTTGCACTGTTGCTCTTGGGACCTGCAGCTGCTTTGAAATGGCTCCAAGTGACTTTTCTGACTTGTTCAAGTCAAGGATTCACTTTTTCAGATCCATGCTGAGCTCCTTTGACTTTCCCATTGTCGTGTTTGTGGGCATTTGCATCCAATGAGCCCTATTTAAATGGCCTCAGAGAAATCACCAGCTGTAGTCACTCATAATCACTCACAAGAAGTTAAGAGGCCATGCCATGAAGCTCATTTCACTGACACAACTTTCTAAGTCACCAAAATTGCTAATTTGTGTTGCTGTATGTATATTTTTGACCCAATAGATTTGATCACTTTTTCTGTTAAAACATAATAAAGTCATGAAAGAACCATTTTTTGTGACAAAGAAGTATCTGTTCCAATCACTCTATCAGAGAAAAATCAGAGTTGTAGAAATAACTGGAAACTCAAGAGAGCCATGACATTATGTTCTTCACAAGTGTATGTAAACTGTTGACCCCAACTGTACACAACGACTGGTGCTGCAACAGTAGGATCATTAACACTCACTGTTCCACTGATTTAGAGCTCTTGGCAGTTCGGTGCAGGCCCTTCTATCTACCTAGGGAGATAACGATCGTCATTGTGATGGCTGTTTACATCCCACCGGATGCTAACGGAATAAAAACTAAAGGAATAATCCTGGACTTTCGCAAACGCAGCACAGATCTGGCCCCACTCCTCATAAATGGAGTGTGCGTAGACAGGGTCCAGTCCTTCAAATTCCTGGGGGTCCACGTCACGGACATGCTTTCCTGGGCTACCAACACCACGGCAGTGGTGAAGAAGGCCCAGAAACGACTCCATTTCCTGAGGGTTCTCAGGAGGAACAACTTGGACACTATAGAGCCACTGTGGAGATAATCCTGGCATACTGCATTACAGTGTGGTACGCTGGAAGCACGGCAGCAGATAGAAAAGCCATGCAGAGAGTGATCAACACTGCCCAGAAGATCATCGGCTGCTCTCTGCCCTCACTGGATGACATTGCCAGCCCTCGCTACCTCAGCAGAGCCGGGAACATTATTAGGGACCCATACCACCCTGGTCACAACCTGTTCCAGATGCTGCCCTCTGGCAGACGCTACAGGTTTCACAAAGCATGGACAAATAGACTTAGGGACTGTAGAGACTGATTGTTGGCCCCCAGAAGCGTTTGCGCAAAACCGCTAGTGTGCGGGTGACTCCTGAGTGGCAGGTCAGGCGAGAGGTATGGGCTCATTCTAGTACCCTGGAATGAACCGAGTTTGGGAAATAAAGGTTCTTATGTGTACTTTCTCTGGGGTCAGGTTCCGCATCTTGGGCCCCCAGGACCTCGGCCTCAAGTTTGGTCCTCATAGCTGCCGCTAAACAGGGGGGGCGGTAAGATGGGTGTGGGCTCCTCCACAGAGTCCGAGGGTTTGAAAATGCGGGATAGTGCATCGGGTTTTCCGTTCCTGGACCCTGGGACATAGGACAATGTAAAATCAAACCTACAGAAAAACATGGCCCACCTGGCTTGACGAGGGTTCGACCTCCGGGTTGACTTGATATATTCTAAATTCTTGTGGTCGGTCCAAACCACAAACGGGTGATTAGCTCCTTCCAGGTGATGCCGCCACTCTTTTATGGCTAGTTTCACAGCAAGCAATTCAAAGTCCCCAATGCCGTAATTGCGTTCAGCCTACGGGAAAAGAAAGTGCAGGGGTGCACCTTCCCATGTCCCGGTCTGGGCTGATAAAATACAGTGTCGACCCCCACCTCCCAGGCTTCTTCTGTAATGAACTGTAGGTTAGGGTGTGTGAGCACGGGAGCTGAGGTGAAACGGGCTTTAAGGTCACCGAAAGAGGCTTCTGCTTCCTCTGACCAATGGAACGGGGATTTTGTTGCAAGAGTGCTGTGAAGGAGGATGGCAATGCGGATATAGTCCCTGATAAACATGGGGGACCTATGTGCGTGCTTTCTTGCTGCTGACTTCAGTGTTCTTTGAATGAACAGTCAATTCTAATGGCCAAATTGACGAGCGCATCGAGGGAGCCGGACTCGTCACGGCAAGCCAACTCGTCCTTTAGGGCCTCGTTTAGGCCCCCAAGAAAAAAATCCTGAAAATTCCGCCACGCTTTGGATGCTCTGGCGGAGAGACATCAAGCGTTTCGCTGCCTCCCTGCCGTGCGCTGGGTGATCAGAAACTGCCAATAAAATTATAGTCTTTAAGCTAATTGTTATGGTCATGGCCAGAGGGCCCCAAATCAAACACACACAAGCTTGAAGAGGCGTCTTCTATTTATTGCCGGCGAAGGTACAAGGGGATCAGCGTGGGCGAGTCGGTTTACCAAGCGTGGGAGTCGATATTCGATAGGTCTGTAGAGGGATCCAAAGCGTAGGTACAAAATGCGTGGCCGACGTCGTGGTCATGGTCGCTGTCGTGATCGTGGTCCTAGGGACACAGAGGTATAGCACGAAAAGTTACTAAACAGTGAACTGATTAAGACGATGCAGCGACGTGGTCAAGCTCTGGGTGGCTTAAGTAGGTCCGTGGTTGTTGATGAGCAACACCTGGCGCTGCTCGGACCATCTGGTGCTGGACCTACGTTTGGCCGAACGGCGCATCTACCCACCTGTCTGGCCCTGGGCCTGACACTAAACACTAATAAAGTTGCATTATATTGCATTAAGTAAAATTATCACATTTGTCATTAAATAATTTGAGTTATGATTGTGATATATACTGTATTTACTTGACATATTTGCATGTATAACTCAAGCGAAATTATTTTTTTTCCCGTACAATTACACAGCCCTCCCTATCCTCACACAGACATGCACACACAAACACACACATTGTGGAATGGTTGAAATGGCTGTTTACTGTGTCCTTTTCATTCAGCTATTTACAGTTTGAAGCTGAGCCGCAGCCATGTGGACTGGCACAGTGTTGATTTGGTGTACCTGTACAGCGATGCTACCACTTCTAAGATTGCACGAACTGTCACTCAGAAACTGGGCTTCTCTAAAGGTATATGGAAACATTTGCAATACATTTACATGACCATAACATCTCATCATGATCACTGTTTTGGGTTTGTTTGATTGTTATTTTTCTGTTCCCCTGAGTTGTATTTCCTTGGCGTGTCTTGTCCTTGTCACAACCCTATTGTTTTCGCCTGCTCCTTATGTGTCAACCAGTCAGCTGCCTGGTGTTTATCAAGTCGTCATCCATATTGTGTTGATAACCTTCCTCTATGCCCCTTTTTGGTAAGGTTTTTTTTGCAACAACAGTCATACCTCTACTTACAAATGCCTCTAGGTAAGAAACTTTCAGGTTACATGCAAATGAGTGACTCGAGATACGAAAAAGATCCAAGTTACGAAATCCTCCAAAAAGTAAATGCCTTTCCTTATCTGTTATTTATTTTGAAAATATTGTCACATGCATTGGATCTTTAATGAACACCTTTTAGATTTTCAATAACAAACTCCACTTATTAATTTAATATTGTTATTAGAACCTAATATCTTCAATAGCTCCCAAGCAATTTGATGTATTGGCACCAGATTTACAGAAAAGATAGGTATTTACCTTCTGTTTAAAGAACACATTTTGGTTTTTCAATAACACATTCCATTCATAAATTATTAATCTATAACTATTAGCACCTAATATCTCCAATAACTCAAGAGAGCAGCAAGCTAACATATTTCATTCAGGTCATGCATACTCATCGATAATACTTGCAAATGCTCAAAGAATGCAAAAAACCTTACAAACACCGTACGACTCGTACGGTGTTTGTAAGGTTTTTGGGGGTTTGTAAGGGGAATCATAATCATTTAAAAGGGCAGTTATCGGCAGAGGTTGACAGGTATGTGATCCATTCTACAAAGTGGAAGGGGTTTCCCATCTTCAGCATTTTCTGGAGGACCTTGGCTCGCCATGCTTGATCATACTCTTTGCTGAAGTCAATGAAGGTAGCAATTGAGCGTAGATGTTTCTTGGACTCGAACCCATCCATGTCAAACTGGGACAGTCGTGGGCATTGATCTGCGGTGGAGTGACCCTTGCGGAAACCTGCCGCCAGGGACTCAGTAACGAACGCTCCACAAGCCACTGAGAAAGACGGTTGACGATCATTTTTGCCAGTGTTTTGCTGTGTAGTGACATCAGTGCAATTGGGCGATAACTTCCGACTTGCTGGGACGGCACACTTGTACTTCTCCCAGTCCCTCTTCCAGAAATTGCGGATGACGTGTCTAACTTGTTTCCCCGTCTTAATCTCCTCCATCCACTTGAACTGGATCGGTAGATGGTCGGATGAGAGTTCGACTAGAAGTTGCCAGCTGCAGAACTCTGCTGTTGCAGGGTCCGCGATTGTTAGGTCTTTGGCGCAAAGTCCATTTTGTTCAGGGATTCTGGAGGTACGTGTTGGCGCACCGTTGTTCAGGGTGATTCTTTCTTCATCTTCGAGCCAGCCGTAAACGCCTTGACCTCGTTTGTCCGCGTGGGCGAGATCATCCCATGTGACATGATGGGCATTGAAATCCCCACAAATGAGGCCGCGGCAGGTTGGTAGACGAGGGACCCACTGTTGTTGTTGTCAACGAAGGTATGGGGGATGCAGGATGGGGGAGAAAAACAACGCTGGCTGTGCTCATGGCTGCTCTAATAACCGCAGCCGAAGACCAGATCACCACTTTTACAGAAGACCGACCGATATATCCTACAGGAAAGCATGGTTATAAAGAACACCATATGAGAACTTGACATGCTGAAGCCCTCAGATCCAAAGGCTCTCTGTTATGATCTCTTTAGCTATTTCCACTGCTATACTGACATTCTGCAGATGTTGTTGCATACCAGGTCTGCAAGACTTACTTAACCAACTTATACCTACTGCAATTTCCCATACCAATTACAAATGACAAAATAAGGTATCCTCTCCTAATACTGCATGCTGGTGAGGACACTGATATTCAACCCTATGAAGATGATGAATTCGATCATTATCTTTCTATTCCAAACCTGGTCGACTAAGGCAATAAGTAAAGGTATACAAAAGATGTACAAAACAATTTCCTTACTTGCTTTTACTTCCCTGTGGGTGTAGCTATGTTTGTTTTCAAAGGAATAGTTTAATAAAGCCAAAAGAATGTTTTATATCTAGCCACCCAATGGTGCAGTGGTTTTTTCGCCTGACTTTGGTGCAGGCACTTTGGGTTTGATTCCCAATCCGTGGCATTGTGGTTGCGAGAGTGAGTGGTCGTCTGTCTCTGTGTGCCCTACGACTGACTGGCGGCCAGTCCATGGTGTAGTCTGCCTTTCGCCCAAAGACAGCTGGGTTAGGCTCCAGCAACCCTTGCATCCCTTTCGAGGATGGTCAGTATGGAGAAGAGATGTATGGATATGAATATCTAAATGGCGAACCTGACACCTATCATTGGGCAGTTTCGTCTTTCCTGCCCCATTATATTTGATGAGGAGCTTTGACACACAGCCACACCTAAATTGCTCCAGAGATGGTGGACATGATTTAAGTATGGGTTGTGGCTCATCCACTCCAGGACATTCACATAGTTGTTCTGAAGCTACTCCATTGTCTTGGCTGTTTGCTTAGGTTCATTGTCGTATAAGAACGGAAAGGCATTTTCACACTATACTATACTATGCAATTACCAGCTCGCTATCGACAAATAGGATGGCAACCACACAATGGAACATTACAGGACGTTCTTGCAGAAATACATTTGAGCTGATGAGATGCTCCTCAAATTAATCATGTTCTACCATAATGACAGGGGACCTCCAACAGAGGAAGGGTTGGTGGAAGTACTTGCATTAGTGCAATTACAAGTATTTTGGTAGATATATCTAAAGTACTGCCATAAGGGCAACAGAAGACTCCTTTGATGATTGGGCTTGGTTTTTGCCAACCTTCGGGAGACTAGAGAAATGGCTTCCTGCTGTTATGGCGGAACAGTTGGTCATGGACAAGATTCAACTTTCCACGTTCCCGCCAAAACCAATAGAGATAGTGTCACTGCTGTGCCTTCCTCCTTAAAATTAGCAAAGTTGCGTCTGGCTTGCGCAACCATGAAAAATAAATCTTTTCCTAGGGTGGTCTAATTGCCGTCAAGGGAAAGGCTAGGTGTTTATGTTTGGATATGCTGCTACTTCAGCATTTCCAAATACTGGATTGTTGACACTGGTGTCCGCTTTCATAAGCGTTCACCACTTAACTGTTCATACTTGGTTCCAAGCCCTCTGGAGCATGTTTTCATCCAGGGGATCTCTACATTGCTGCATTCATATTTCTCTTTATCCTGACAAGCTCTCAGTTAATACAACTAAAAATATACCCACACAGGATAATGCTTACTATACCATGTTTATTGTTGAGATTATCAGTCAGGTTATGAACAGTGTTGTAGTACTTAAAAAACTGATGCCTGGTATTCATAACAAAGTGTTCAATTGCTCTCGTTGTGAAGTATAATTGTGGACAAAACCCATAACTGTATACCATAAATTCATTCCACAGCTCTAAAACATAACATTAGAAGCTCATGCGTACAATTGAATCCACAGCTTCTAGCTGCGGGACGCGCCTCCACAGAGGGTATGTGGAGGAGGCAGCACCTGAGGACACTCCACCTGAAACCACCCACATCGTGTTTGTGGTGCATGGCATCGGTCAGAAGATGGACCAGGGTCGTATAATTAGGAACACAAGCATGTAGGACAATTGACTGGAAGTCAACACACTATTCAATCAATATTATTGTTTACAGGCAGTAATTTAGTCATTTTGCAGGATGAGAGATGCTGCCAGAAAGATGGAGGAGAAGCACTTTCCTAATCGCACTACAGAGCACGTGGAGTTTCTCCCTGTTGAATGGCGATCAAAACTCGCTCTTGATGGAGGTATGTGTTTTGATACTGAGCCCTCTTTAGGGCTGAGAGCTCTTCTTTTCGCGCTAACACAATGGCTTGGAGGGAAGAAAAGATCTGTCAGTGATCCTGTGGACAAATATGTTTCCTTAGTTTAAATATATAAAATCACAGACAAACAATTATATACTTGAGATGTGAAAAAAAGGAGTTACAGAAAGTGTGCAATAATTATTTAACCAAAAGGGGCCAGATGCATGTGAATGGTTGTCCGTCTCCTTGTGTCCTGCGTTTGGCTGGCCACCGATTCATGGTGTCCCCCTCCTCTGGCCCGGATTCGCCTGGGATAGGCTCCAGCACCCCCTACGACCCTAATGAGGATAAAGCGGTTCAGAAAATGAGATGAGATGAGCCAGATGCAAAAATGTGCGCACCTAAATAGAAAAAAAAGATCAAAATTTAGTAGATCATGCATTTGCAAGAATAACAACTAGTGATTTCCCCATCTGATACGCAGTATTGGTGTTGGAGTCCAAGACAGCTATTTTTGCATAATGCGACAGTGTCGGATTTGGACACAAGAGCAGCGGATTGGCATACATATAAGTCGCACTGGAGTGAGTATAAGTCACATTTTGGGGGGAAATTATTTGATATAATTCAAAACAAAGAACAGAGATTTAATAAGATGTTCATATTGCAGGAAAAATAAAACAAATCTACATGCCCTGGCTGGTGCTAGCTCACAGGACCTTTTAAAAGATATATTTTTAAGTATAGACCTCTATAATATGCATTTTACCCCTTTTTCTCTCTGCTTTCAGTTAGTGTCCCAGGTATAGGCATCTCTCCGTGCTCTGTCTGTGTCTAAGATATTGTAATGAATTGAGTTCTGATGTTTAAGTTGTGTTTTCCTACTGTTTCTGAGTGTACTGTCAGTGTGCAGAGGAAGGGTTGACAACAAACGCATGGACAGAGGTTTTGGG
This sequence comes from Stigmatopora argus, assembly GCF_051989625.1. NCBI lineage: Eukaryota > Metazoa > Chordata > Actinopteri > Syngnathiformes > Syngnathidae > Stigmatopora > Stigmatopora argus. The sequence goes on along the minus strand of NC_135405.1, from coordinate 2,642,053 downwards.
GATTTCGTGTGGCTGTGTTGTTTTCGAAATCCAAAGAAATGATGAAAAATCTCACATAGATTTTGACTCCTTTAATCGTTCTGACGCCCGCTAAGCCTCACAAGTGTGAATGTTACTAAGCCTAAACAGTAATAGCAAATGATGACAATCTTGGAGAAGCTGCAAGTTATCGATATAGCAAAGAAAGAGAACCCTCACAGCCATTTTGCTCAATTTTAGAGCAAATAAGTCTACCAAACAGTCTATCAAGAAGGACAAGGGTAACATTAGTAAGAGGTATTCCATCACTTTTATTAAGATGACAAAGAGGATTGTTAGAGTTTGATTTATTTAATCAAGGGACAGTACATATTAATGAACATATACATATGTTAATGAACATATATATGTGAATGAGTAACATTATAGCCGAAGAAGGTTATATTTCCATCTTTAGTCCTTTGTGCAAGTTGAAGATAAACAGTTAAACATAAACACACACGCAAGTAGCACATTTCTAGGCAGCGTTGTGACCACAATTTTGTTCGTCTAATACCCAGCCTTTAAGATGATTGGCGAAGAGGTTCAGAGACCAGAGTTCACGTATGGCAGAGGTGGGCAAACCAGTCCTCGAGGGCTGCTGTGGGTGCAGGTTTTTGTTCCAACTGAGCCACAACAGCCACTTTAGCCAATTAGATTTCTGCAGAAAACAAGAAGCACCTGACTGCAATCCACTGATTGTACTTGCAGGACACCAGATTGGTAAAAAGGTGTCCTCTTTATGGGTTGGAATGAAAACCCGCACCCACTGCGGCCCTTTGTGGAAAAGTTTTTCCACCCCTGACGTATGGTAATTGGTGAGTTCCAGGTATGTGAGCCACGAACAGGGAAGGTGCTTTGGTTAAATGTTACGTCTCACACTCACCTGTGTGGAAGCTACTTTGGCCATAGGGCAAAAGAAGAACTGCTGTAGTTTTTAGGCATGACATCCACCCTAATGTAAATTATCAAAACAGTCATAGAGCGCCCTCTTGTGGTTCAGTGTAAAAATACGAGGTGGAATGAACATTGTATGAATAATTTCACACAAGTTGCCCTGGAGTATAATCGTAACCCCGGCCAAACTATACAAAAACACTGTGACTTATAATGCGTAAACTACGGGCTGTGTGTGATGCCAAGAGAGAAGAGAAGATGTAAGAGGAGAAACACTTGCAACGACACTCATAAATACCCTTTTTCATCTTCAAGTTACCTGTGTACATAGGTCAGCTATCTTACCAGACACATATTATATTTCAATAATCAGGGATAAAGGTATTCAAAGCAAGAAACAACTAGGGTGCCCAAAATTTTGCAATGCTTTCTTTAGTTTAAAGAACTATTACACACTTTCTAGAACAGCGATAAACTTTTTCTCACATCTCAAATATTTTTGTGTTTTTGTTTTTCTATTTGACGTATTTAACTGAAACTGCTGATTCATATAATTGACTACGTATTGATAAAAGAAAACCTTGAAAATGATCAGAGATGTCCAAACTTTTTCATACCACTGTCACTGACAGGTCTTTATTGCTCATGCAATCATTTTTTATCTGCCAAAACCAAGATTTAGAGCTGTTCCGATACAGATGTTCTGACTTCCAATACGATTTTTTCAATTTTCTCATATGTTTTGCTGATACGATCCGCTTCCGATCTAAAAAAAATAGTGTTTTAGATCTTTAATAAAATAACCCTTTGTCCTTTTATGTTGGTTTTCTTCTTATTTTTTTGTTTATTCTCAAAAAAAAAATGGGTGCCGGTAATCAGTATTGGATGGCTACAACACTTACCGAAAATGATGAATAAAGAGTATCTAGATGATTGTGGAGGCAGTCAAAAGAAGGCCCATTTTCACACCAATTTATTTATAGACTCCTGTCAGTGTATTCAAAAATAAATGATCAAGACTCATACAGATCTTTAATTATTAAAATTGTACCATAAGGTAAATTATGTAACGTTGCCATCAGCTTTCTTACAAAAGAAAAAAACATGTTTTCAAGAATACAGGAGCCTGAAAAGAGTGCATGCCTCAATAGCGTATGTACAAGAGTTCTCATTAGTTTTATCAAGGAATACAAAATTGAAAGTTGGTCATAAGTCCCAAAAACATGAGATTGTACCGTACTACAAGTTCAAACCGGAAGCTTAAGATGATGAACTGTTATGTTTATATACAGGGTGTCCCCAAAAATGTATGCACACTAAAAATAATTTGTAAACGTGGTGTTTAATTAGCATTTTATTATTTCAAAAGTGAGAATATTTACAAGTCTCATTTTTCTGTTTTTTCACTGCTTGTTCTCAAACTGGCTCCCACTTTGATCCAGGCACTGCTGACAACGCCAAACAATAATTAACACCACGTTTACAATTAATTTAATGTGCATACATTTTTTGGGACACCATGTATATATTAAATATTGTGATGCATGCTCTTGCAGACATGGTTGACACCATCACGCCAGACAAACTCAGAGGTCTCAGAGATATGTTGAACAGCAGCGCCATGGACATTATGTACTACACTAGCCCGCTTTATAGAGATGAGGTGAGACTATTTTATGACAACCTCAGTCATATTCAGATTCATGCAGAGCCTCATGGGTCATGACCAATGTTCCCTCTAATTTTTGGTTTGTCTGGGCAGAAAGACAACCTCCCTGAGCACACTGAGTACCGGTGTGAGCAACATCATCATTGCTCGCTACGGGCACACACCAGGATCACACCTGCCATAAGCAGGTGTATGTCTACTACACATAAATGATTTAGTAATAATAAAATGTAATGATTAATATCTATGAATGGGCGGCCCGGCGGATGAGTGGTTTGCGCGTCGGCTTCACAGCTAAAAAAAAATAAAATAAAGGGATTTTATTTTGTGCGCTCCATATGATTTGCTGTGCGCAGAGAAGACGAGAGTAGTGCGCAATTGCGCACGTGCGCAGCTTAGAGGGAACATTGGTCATGACATGATATGAATAATTTTATGACCCAAAAAATTCCAAGATGTTCTATGTGTTGGTCACTTTTAATCGGTCTGCATAAAAGCAGCAACAAATTAATACATTATAACATGTTCCATATGTGACTAATTTTAATTGTGCTTTTGTTTGTGTATGTAGATTACCCGAGGTCTGACTCTAGAGCTGAACCGTCTTTACTCACTTTTCTGCTCGCGGAATCAAGACTTTGAAAAAAATGGGAAGGTCTCAATTGTGTCACACTCTTTAGGCTGTGTCATCACTTTTGACATTATGACTGGCTGGGACCCGGTGCGTTTTCACCATTTAGAAGTACCAGATCCTGAAGAAATAAAGGCCCGTTGGCCAAGTGATGAAGAGCGCAATCTTCAGGAGCAGCTTAGACTCACACGTCTTAGGTATTGGCAAAAACTTCATTCACTGTACCATTTATCTTTAACCTCCTAAGACCCAGACTCTTGCAAGGCATGCAATTTTATTTTCTCTTTGATATTTAGGCTAATTGGGACCTGATGAGTGTAAAAACCAAGAATTATCTTTTCACATCATGTAGTTTCTGAGAAAAATGATGTCCACATCATAAGTGGACGCCAGGCCCTTGTAGTCCAACATTTTACATTGTAGTCTTGTGACAACCAAAAAAGTGATGTCCACACATGTGGACGCCAGGTCCTAGGAGGTTAAGTATTGTTATGAATGAATATCCAACAGTATAAAGTGAGGGTGCTGGAAACTATCCCCAGTAACTATGCGTAGGAAGTAGATTATACCCTGAACTGGTTGCTAGGCAGTTGCAGGGCACATATAAACAAAACCTTTTGCACACATGGACAATGTTGAATGCTCAGCCTACTGTGCATATTTTTGGGATGCGGGAGAAAATCCACGCAGGTATAGGTAGAAGATGCAAGCCCAAAAGCCTACGTGCAAACTTCTCATATACTGTGCTGGCAATACAAAATTTACTTTTGAGGCTGTTTACATGAAAAAGGGAACAGGAGTGAAAAACAAACATCCAGAGAGCCCTATCATTGGCACAGCAACATTGTTTGGGTTCTAAACAGTTCCAAACTTGCAGGGTGGAAGTCCTGGTAACACTCCAAATTGTGGTTACCGTTTAAACAGTTTACCATGCAAAAGTGAGTTTTAGATGTCATTTGACTGCACTCTGGAACAGTAGCTGGCAATAATAATAAAAAAGTTGTTGAAGGGCATAAAGATACAGATGGTGTCAGTGCTTTTGCCCAGTGTATTAAGACATGTCTTCACATAGCAACATTGTAGAATGGATCAACCAATGTTTTTTTTTACCGATCATCTTTTGAATATGGTTGAGCAGAACGTCCTTTATTTGTGCCAAGAAATGAAATCCTGGTGACTCTTTGTCTAAACCAAGAATGCGTTCAAATCAGACAAAGCTTATACTAAATGTAACCAATGTATGATTACTGATAATGATGTGTGAGTAACTCCTACATTTCCCCCTACTTATTGTTTAGCTTTTATTTGTGCATATCCTATAAAACCTTGCAGTTTTCGTTCGTTTATCTTCTGAAACACTTTATCCTCACTAGGGTCGAGGGGGGTGCCGGAGCTTATACCAATTGACTTAGGGCACGAGGCCGGGGAGGTACTCGGACGATTCACCGAAAGACGTTTCACCGTCGGACGTTTGGCCGACGGACAGTTCGCCGAACGGCCGTTTCCCCGAAACTGGATTTGCGCGCTCTCCCCGCCCCCGGATCGTGTGTGTACATGTTTTTCAACCTCAGCCCGCGGGCCATAACGGCCCGTCATTTAGGAATAACAAGGGCATGTACTGCCCCCCGCTGGACATATTTCTAAATACAAGTACGTACTACAATGTGCTGCCATTTTTTAAATATTTTTTATTTTATCCTTGCGTTTAAAGTAGTAGCCATTTGGAGATCACACAGAACAGTACGTGACAGAAGAAATAGAGAAAATAAAGTAGTAGTAACCAATGTTCCCTCTAAGCTGCGCGCGTGCGCAATTGCGCACTACTCTCGTCTTCTCTGCGCAGTAGCAATCATATGGCGCGCAGTAAAAAAAAAATCGATTTTTTTTATTTATTTTTTTTATTTTTTATTTATTTTTATTTTTTTATTTTTTTATTTTTTATTTTTTTTTTTATTTTTTTACCCCTTTCCCCATGATGGCGCCGTTTAAGTGGCAGCCAGTGGCATTAGCTCTGTCCACTCATGTTTTTCGTGTTTTACAGCATGTTTTACATGAAAAATTAGAGGGAACATTGACATGCACCTGCTTGTGGCAGGTGTGATACTGGTGTGCCCATAGCGAGCAATGATGATGTCGTGACCGGATGATTCGCCTAAAGACGTTTCGCCGACGGACGTTTGACAGACGGACAGGTCGTACTAGTATTTGTTAGTTTAATGATTAAATACAAATACTAGTATTTGTATTTAATCATTAAACGCTGTTTTCAGATGGATTTTACCGAATTTGAGAGCATTTTGAGCCGTTTGGCGAATGGACGTCTATAGACGTTTTTTTGCCTCCATCGCGATATCATCCAGTATTTGTATTTAATCATTAAATGCTGTTTTAGGATGGATTTGACCCGATTGCTGTCATTTCACGGCTCGGTTCTGCTACATCTGCCTGCCCAAGAGTGCTTATTCCCGGACTGCCATGCCCGCCCAAGAGTGCTTATTCCCGGGCTGCCATTGATGGTAGACGAACATTGATTTTTACTATAATTTGGACAACACCGGCGGCGGGCCGGATTAAAAATCCTAACGGGCCGTATATGGCCCGCGGGCCGAGGTTGAAAAACTTGTACACACACGATCCGGCGGGGCGAGCGTTCGAATCCCGTTTCGGCGAAACCTCCGTTCGGCCGAATGAACGTTCGGCCGAATGAACGTTCGGCCGAATGAACGTTCGGTGGAACGTCCATTCGGCGACCTGCCCGTCTGTCAAACGTCCGTCGGCGAAACGTCTTTAGGCGAATCATCCGAGTACCGATGATGTCGCTCACACTGGTACTCAGTGCGCTCAGGGAGGTTGTCTTTCTGCTCAGACCAACAAAAAATTAGAGGGAACTTTGGTAGTAACAGTAAGTACTACTGTAATGAAATTGTAAATCCAGAAATCCTACTCCAGAAAACATACACCAGGATAGAAAACGTTGAGATTAATCTTTGAATTAAGGTTCTCAGCAAATCGTTATGAATATATATTTCCTAAAATAATGGGAAATTATTTAAAATTAAACTAGAAGTAAAAGTGTGTTCCAGGGCATTTTCAGGTACAGACGCTCCCCTACTTACGAACGCAATTGGTTCCGAGCGATTGTTCATAAGTTGAATTTGTTTGTAAGTTGATTCAGTGCTATATTTTGTATTATAATTTATGTTTAAGGCCGATATAAGTATATTGAAGGTTTATATAAGTGCATTTGTATGTTTAAGGCTTGTATAAGTAACACGCATTGGTTTGTACTGAAGAAAAAAAACATTTAATAAAATGGAGAGAATATGTACAGTACTGTAGAGAGAGAGAGAGATTTATGTATTAGAAACTGGCCAAAAGAAGCGACCTAATGACAATTGCACAGTTTTCTTTTTTTCATCATAAATGATGCAGTAGCACTGTATGGCACCATTCAATTGATTTGCAAATTTTGTCCAACGTTCAATATTTGGGTCCTGCTGCTCGATCTTTCTGTTTATAAATGGTACTGAATGTGCAACGCTCACCACTCTCACGCGCATCAAGCTTCGTTATTATTGCCACTCGTTTCAAATGAAATGGCTTGCCTCTTCCTTGCAACTCCCTCAATAGAAGCCTTTAGCTTTTTACCAACCATATTCAATATTGGATGCATGAGATATTTAATAATACAAATGAAAAAGGTTCTTTGCACACTGGAGATACATTCACGCACTTCCGCATTGCAACGAAGAAGAAGGTAGATGCTGGGTGAGCTGAGCTCTCACAGCGCCAGGCGTCGGTATTAGCGGCGGAAAGAAGTACTACTCCGAAAAAGGCGAAATACAAAATTGGACTTGCGAACATTTTTGGACTTAAACGCAATTTGCAGACATGTTCGTATGTACCGTTGTTCGTAAGTTGAATGTTCGTAAGTAGGGGAGCGTCTGTATTGTTCTCTAAGCCCTCTAGTCTGTCCAAGGCACTTAGAATTTCACATAAGTCTTCTAGTGTTGTTTATTTCTGTGTCAGACATCAATCCCCAGCTTTGATAAATTACATTGCGTGTCCAAATGGCTACTACTTTAAACGCAAGGATAAAATAAAAAATATAAAAAATTGGCAGCACATTGTAGTACGTTACTTGTATTTAGAAATATGTCCAGCGGTGACAGTACATGCCCTTGTTATTCCTAAATGAATGTTATCTGTAACGGGCCGTATATGGCCCGCGGGCCGAAGTTGAAAAACATGTACACACACGATCCGGGGGCGGGGCGAGCGCGCGAATCCCGTTTCGGCGAACTGTCCGTCGGCCAAACGTCCGTCGGCCAAACGTCCGTCGGCCAAACGTCTTTCGGCGAATTGTCCGGTCACGGGCCGGGGACACCCTGAATTGGTGGCCAGCCAATCGCAAGGCACGTGGAGACAAACAACCATTCACGCTCACACTCAAATCTAGGGGCAATTTATGATCATTTTCTCTCATTTTTGTGTTTCTCACATCTTTCTTACAAAATTGGGACATGTTGACCAATTTTAAAGGGCTTAGTTGATCATTTTCTCTCATTTTTGTGTGTTTCTTACATCTTTCTTACAAAATTGGGAAATGTTGACCAATTTTAAAGGGTTTAGTTGGTAGATGTGTGAGGACTGTGGAACGAAGTAGAGAATTTACATTTAAAACACACTTCTACTTACGAATTTTTCAAGTTACGAAAACATTCCTGCAAACAATTAATTTCGTAAGTAGAGGTATGACTGTAATATTCTTTTGATTCATACAGTATCTCAGAAATACCACTTGTGATGATTTTCCCTTCAAAGTAACACATTTATACTCCCCATTAAAACGGTGAATATGGAGGTGAAAATTGAGAATCAGGGGTCGGCTTATACGCGATAAATTGTAAAATTCAAAAATTTCAAGGCAATTTTAAATGTGCGGCTTATACGAGTGGGTGGCTTAAATGCGAGTAAATACGGTAAATGTTTTTTCCTGTGGACCATGACACCTCGCCTCACCTCCGCTACCCTGCAGCACCTGACCTTCCAATCCCCTCAGAGACCTTTTTTTGGATAAGAGCGACGGTGTCCGCACTTACGGGGAAATCCAACTTCCACTCCGCTCCTCCGCAGGGTTCGTCATCTGGTCCGTCCAGAGAGCTCTATTTTCGAATAAGAGCGATGGCATCTGCCTGGTGCCCGCAGTTAGGGGAAAATCAAACTTCCACTCCAGTCCTCCGCGGTGTCCTGCCATCGTGTCCGCCAAGAGATCTCTATTTTCTGAAATTTGAGTCTGTTTGTTTGATTTCTTGGTTTGAATGTGCTTGAGTAGAGAATAAAAATCTTCTTCTTTGCAGGTTGAGGGATTTGGAGGATCAGTTCCAGGGTCTGCAGACCCTGTCTTGTATTGCAGTTCCAGCTTTGAAATTTAAGGTAATTTAAAATGAGGCTTTTCCAAACTGTACTTTTTCCTGATTAATCTCAACTATCTTTAGGATTAGTGAATGAATCTAACAATATATTTTATTTTTTACTAATCTAGCGATTATTTTTGTGGTTGTTATGGTGCGCAACATCCTCGTACATCCTCTCGTCGGTGGTGGGGGTGGGAAGATGGACGGCAAAGGTTTTGAATCTTAGGGCATGATTGTCAGACCAGTATTAGTGTGTGTGTGTGTGTGTGTGTGTGTGTGTGTGTGTGTGTGTGTGTGTGTGTGTGTGTGAAAGTCTTCTGTGTCTTGCTACTGCAAATAAGGAATTTTCCCGAATACGGAATGAAATAAAATTCTAATCTAATCTCATTAGGGTTGCGGGGGTGCTGGAGCCTATCCGAGCTGACTCTGGGCCACAGGCGGGGGAGACCCTGAATCGGTGGCCAGCCGATCGCAGGAAACAAGGAGACGGACAACCATGCACACTCACACCCATACCTAGGGCCAATTTAGAGTGTCCAATCAGCCTACCATGCATGTCTTTGGAATGCATGGAGTACCCGGAGGAAAACCACGCAGGCCCGGACCACAAAGCTGTGAGGCCAATGCGCTAACCACTCGCCCCACCGGGCCGCCCAGATAAGATCTTCTAGGCCACATGTGTCAAACTGATTCCGCCGAGGGCCGCAGTGGGTCTTGGTCTTTGTTCTAACCGATCCAGTGTTGACATTTTAACCAATCAGGTGTCTTCTAAAATAAGTAGCACCTGACTTTAATTAACTGATTACACTTGCAAAAGGTATCCTCTTGTTGAGTTGGAATGAAAACCTGCACCCACTGCGGCCCTTTGAGAACGGGTTTGACACCCCTGTTCTAGGCAATGTCCATGATGTCCAATGCCGGTGTCAAATTCCATGCCTTTTCTGGCTTCTTTCATGCCAGGATGCCAATCCGCGTCTCATTTCCCGTCGGAGTCTGAGCACCGCATTTAGCTTGCCATACAGCTGCCCCATCTAAACGCCAACAGCCATGGCGGGGCCTTGGACCAATTGGGGCAGCTGATTGGATACCTTTTCAATAGTATAGCGGTATTCTAATGAACAATCACATCCAGCCCCCCCTTCCTCGTGGGCCGGACCGGACGACCGCCGCAGATCGACCCTGACCTCCACCAAATTATTCTTCGGGCCCCATCGCGCCCTGCCCGCCTGGTTTTTGGGGTTTGTTCTCTTGTTTTGTTTCTGTGGGACGTCTAGAATCCGTCCCTTAGATGGGGCGTTATGTTAGGGATTGGTTTTATTATGTTTTTTCCTCTTTGTGACCTGTCCATTTGATTGCCCATTGAGTTCACCTGTCGTCTCCCCACCCCTGGTGTATCTCCTGCTTGGTGCCTTTTGTGTGACCCAGGTGTTTCTGATTCTCATCAACCCATGTCTGTCTATTTAAACCCTGTGTGTTTGTCAGTCCTTGTCGGACCGTCAGCATTGTTATGTCTCCTAATCCTGTTTTCCCCACGTTTCCCCGTCAGGTTTGATTTTCTTATTTGATTCCAAAGTCTGTTATTTTCTGAATATCAGCCATAGTTATTAAAGTTTTTGTTGGCGCACTCCAGTCCCTGTCCTTGCTTGCTTCCCCGCGTTTGGGTCCTTCTACGCTCCACTCTCGCCCAAAAAAGTGTGACACTGAAAACGTCTCATCCGTAAAATTCCACCAGTTGCTAATGTCTGTTGCTAAATCACTAGGGTTCTTACGGTAATGCGCAATAATGTGTGAGATTTCCACAGAAACATGCGGCTGGAATGCAACGTATGTCCCGACTTGACCACTTTGTCAGCCAGTTGTGCATAAAAGATGGTTAAGGGCAACTGTTGTTTTCTGTTGTTTTATCACGAAACAAATAATAAATAATTTAGGGGAAAGGAAACAAAAAACTTTACAATTAAACCATAAGTACAATAAATAAATACGTTTTTTTTTACTTTTGTGGTGGTGAGCAGTTTGCATACGTAAATGTTTGGAAAGGTAGAGGACAAGGATGAGCATTACTGCTTGGAAGAGGAATCAACTTCAGGTGGGTCCTCACTGTGTGGAGTTTGTATGTTCTCCCCGTGCTTGCGTAGTGTTTTTTCCAGGTGCTCCGGTTTCCTCTCACATCCCAAAAACATGCATGTTAGGCTTTTTGAACACTCTAAATTGACCCTAGGTATGAGTATGAGCATGCATGGTTGTCCCTCTCCTTGTGCCCTGAGATTGGCCGGGCCCCGATTAAGGGGGCCCCCTGCCTGCTGCCCATAGTTAGCTGGGCTAGGATACAGCACCACCCGGGCTCCTTGCGATGATAAACGGTTCTGAAATTGAATGAATGAATGATTAGTAAGGTTTAGACACACCATTCTTGTTGTTGGGTTCATTCTGGGATGTTACTATATGTTCATTTGGAATTAATGGAATAAAGCTGAAAGGAAGTTTTATTAAGGGGATCATGTGCAAATTTATAATATAGGGGGGAATATTGGAGTAATCATTATTATAAATGTGTTTGCAATGAATATAAAGCCTTATAATATACATGCTTACTATATTAATCAATATATTTGCTTATTAGGAATAGTAATGCTCATCCTAAATGTGTAACTATATTAAACAATATATATATATGTGTTGATCGCTTTCAACGAAGACAAACGCTTACGCCAAAGTCGCTCTCCAGGACAGCTGGGTCCAGCGAGAGATACAAGAATCGCAAGGACATAAAACAATACATTAAGTTCTTGCTCCGAGGACTGAGTACTGGAAGATACACCTCAACCCTTTCCCCAGATGCGAGTTCGCAATGAAGATCGGTGAAGGACGCTTAAATTGTTGTTGGCTCAACGGATGGCTATCAATCAACTCGCATATTGTTTTTCCTTTGTGACGCTTGATATGGAATTGTTTTGTTTCTTGCTTACTCAATTGGATCGATTACTCGCATATTGTTTTAATTTGTGACGCTAGGTTGACGCTTGGTTTGCTTGATTATGGAATTGTTTTGTTTCTTGCTTACGCAAATGGAATCGATAACCTTGTAATTGTTTTGATTTGAAGCCTTAAATGGGCAGGACATAATGCCGCTCTTGAGAATAATCTTGGTCGGCCGAGCGGTCCGGATGTATTCTCTTCTTGCAAGAATTAAATGTGATGTGACTACAGATGCCTTTTTTATTGAAAGCTGAATTGGAAAAACCTAAGGATAAACATACAATTGGATGAACCTAACACTTGTCTTCTATCCCTGCACTGGCTGGCAATGACAATGGCCTTATTATCCCTGATTTCAATGAGACTTGGATACAAGTGTCCACGCCCACTGTCTCTGTGAGAAAGTGAGTACATGTGGCCCTTAGGTAGGTGAACCAGGTATAAAAAAGGTATGTAGGGCAGTTGAATTCTCGCTGAGTTAGGAGCGACATAGCTTTGCCCTCACTGAAGACCTCTCCGCAGGCGACTGTAGTCTGGGAGGACATTAGGCAAGCTTTCACATGTATCAGACCTATCCAGTGTTCCAGTCTGGGGTTCAGGTGTTTAACCTCGTCAATTGGGTACCCCTTTCCACATCCCTTTCCCCACGCCATAATCTTCCCCATTGACCAATTCAATCTCAGACTGTTATTTAAGCCAAGCAAAACCAATGACTAACTGGTGCATAAGAGAACTGATTACTTGAAATGACAGTCTCTCCACATAGTTCTGACTGATCATTGTAATGGTCTCTGTTTTTCTGAATGATACATACAAGGGTTTCCCTGTCAGAGTCCGAGTCATGCCTAGGGTAGAAGTTTTCATCCGGTCACGAATCTATGAGGGAGTTTTTCTTTGTGTTAGTGTCCATGTAACTTATGTGTCACTACTGTGGGTTCGTAGTGGTTGGTTTGTGCTCGGACCTGGGAAGACCAAGGCAGATGTGGCTTTCCTAGAGGGCATTAGGCACGTTGATGTCACCCGTGTTCGCAGTAGAAGTAACGCTTTTCACTTAAATGTCGTTGTCTCTCTTTCTGGATGAAGCGCGACCGATCTGCATAGGCTACTCAGATGCGATGATGGGTGGTTTTGCGTCAAAGGGTGCCAGCCAAGGAGCTCGGCATGGAAGTGTTGTGCGATGCCTCTCTCATTTTTGGTGATGAAAGTCCATCCGGGAGGCCAGATCCCCTTTGAACTTGTCAGTAGGCACTAGATGGGAGGGTTTACCACCGCGGGCCCCATGAGTCAATGAAGGAGGTGGGGAAACAGCGGCAGGGAGGGGGTTGACTGCCAGTCTAGACTCCCGATGACCCAGCAACAACTGCAGACTTCGGTCTTATGGGCCACGCTTTCTTTCCCGCAATGCTGTTCCTGGGAGAGCCTTTTGACTGCCTAACTGAGGGCGTTAGGTTTTCTTCCTGCTTCTTCAGGTTGGCTCCTTGCGTTTTGTCACAAGGGGGCGATTACACAGTTGGACTGAAATGCATGAGACGAAGGCGAGAGGCACGTCGTGGACAAAAGTTTATGCGGATGGCAGGTGCTCACAGGCCAGTCAATAGATACAACAACAAAATACTTGGTACCAAAAATGTATACAGCCAGGGCAGGATCCAAAAACCAAAAGACAAAGATGTTCTCTATGACTTTCCCTCCAACAGCTTCCCTCAACAAAAGTGACGCACTGGCAAAGGACACTGACACAAAGGACTGGGGCTAATGACACTCAGGTGATTAAAAGAGGCGAAACTGCCTTAGAGAACACGGAGAAACACAGGAACGCAGCAAAATAAAACAGAATACGTATTATACAACACAAATCAACACTGGTGAGAACGAAGTCTAACAAAAATCCATTGAGAATAGGTTCTCATTTACAATGATTGAATTGAATTGAATGCTTTTATTGTCATCAGTATGAGATTTAAAGCTTCACCACGAAGTGCACAAATAACAACAACAACAAACGAACAGCTAAATAATCAATCAATAATAAATAAGTAATATATAAATAAATAGTAAACATGATAAATAAGTAGGGGTCAGATAAGATAAGTTGTCAACCTGAATAAGAGTTGAGTATGGTGACGGCTCTTTGGACAAAACTCTCCTTGAGTCTGTTTGTTTTGTTATGATCCTGTAGCGCCTGCCAGAGGGCAGCAGGTTGAAAAGGTGGAAGCCAGGATATGGAATGTCTTTTATGATGCTTTTTGCCCTTCCTAGGCACCGGGATTTTTAGATGAAGGAGGTAGCAGGCAGTTGATGATCTTTTGTGCTGTGTTGATCACCCTCTGCAGTTTGGTGTTTAGTTGCTCCTTCCTGAGTACTCTCAGGAAATGTAGCCTCTGCTGCGCCTTCTTGACGAGTGCTGTGGTGTTTGCCACCCAAGTGAGATCAGCAGAGATATGGACCCTCAGGAATTTGAAAGTCTCCACTCACTCCACACATTCGCCATTGACATACAGGGGGGGCGGAGCAGCCTTGTTCCGTCGGAAGTCCAGGATGAGTTCTCTGGTTTTGGAGACGTTCAGCACGTTATTGCATCTTTGGTGGATCTATTCGGTTGATATGCAAACTGATGCGGGTCGTGGATGAGGAAAGACAGGCTTTGATGTGTTTCGGGTCGTGGATGACAGGCTTTGGTGTGTTACAGTACCAGACCTGAGATGTAAAGAATTATTTCTTACTATTGCTTTACCTGTCCAAAATATTTCTTTTTATGATTTTACAACTCAGCTGGCAAATTATTTTTAATTAATTAAAGATGTGAAAAAAAGTGTTTTGATGCTTGCCATACTAAAGCTAATGCTAATGAATATTGCTCTAATCCTATGAGTTACATTTAGAGTACAGTGACCACTCAGTAAAGACCTTAAAAGGTTATGTAACATTCCCTGTTCTTTCTTCCCAAGATATAAAACAGCAAATCTTACCATTATTACAAAGCAATCTAGCCTTAATCTTCCCTCTTGCTGCCTGGCTTGAAGTGGTTCTGAGCTTTGTCCCTTCCTTCCGTCAGCCAGTCGCCGGCTGCTGCAGCCCACACGGGTGCCGCTTTAGGACGTGGGTGGAAGACTGCCAGGGAATTATACCAATATAATGGCATTTAATTGTGTTGCCCTTTTCTTGTTCGCCCAAAACCCCTGTATACTGAGGCTCACCACTTTGGCTTTGCAAATGCATTTTCAACTGAATTTACACTGTGATATATTTGAGTCGTCAATTTCCGACGGTATTTTGTGCATACTTGATACATTTACAGTTGTGGTCAAAAGTTTACATACACTTGTGAAGAACAACAGAAAAAGTGATCAAATCTATTGGGTCAAAAATATACATACAGCAACACGAATTAGCAATTTTGGTGACTTAGAAAGTTGTGTCAGTAAAATGAGCTTCACAGCATGGCCTCTTAACTTCTTGTGAGTGATTGAGTGACTACAGCTGGTGACTTCTCTGAGGCGATTTAAATAGGGCTCATTGGATGCAAACGCCCACAAACGCTACAATGGGAAAGTCAAAGGAGCTCAGCATGGATCTGAAAAAGTGAATCCTTGACTTGAACAAGTCAGGAAAGTCACTTGGAGCCATTTCAAAGCAGCTGCAGGTCCCAAGACAAGAGTGCAAACAATTGTTTGTAAGTATAAAGTGCATGGCACTGTTTTGTCACCGCCACGATCAGGAAGAAAACGCAACCTGCTACTGAGAGAAAATTGGTCAGGAGGGTGAAGATTCAACCGAGAATCACCAAAAAGAAGATTTGCCAAGAATTAGAAGCTGCTGGAACACAGGTGTCAAAGTCCACAGTCCAGCATGTTTTGCATCTTCATGGACTGAGAGGCTGCCGTGCAAGATGGAAGCCCTTGCTCCAAAAGCGGCACCTTAAGGATTGGATTGGATAACTTTATTCATCCCGTATTCGGGAAATTTCATTGTGGCAGTAGCAAGAGGGTGATTAGACAGAACAACAAAGCAAAAGCACAAAGTACAAAGCAAATCAAATTAAATGGGATCATTGAGAATCACCAAATCAAATCATTGAAACAGAAAAGCAGCAAAAACACAAAACAAGCAAGAGTGGGCGGAGCTACCGGCACCGGCTGCCACTTGAACGGCGCCATCTTGGTTGCGGTAGCTAAAACGGATACAGACTCAAAAAGACAAAAAGTTGGACAAAACTGGAACCTCACACAGGAAGTCTTCCACAAGATGGGGAACCTCTGCAGACTGGGACCGAGGTAGAGAATATGCAGAGTCACTCTTCCAAGTTTATCTGCACAGCTCCTCAGCAGTCTGGAGCTGAAGAAAACAGCAGCAGGGCAGAACTCCTCGACTCCGCTTCCGGCCTGGCAAGTGCCGACAGCTCCTCCATCCCATCCCATGATGGAATGGTTGGTCAGAAGCCTTGCTTCTCCCGGCACTTTTGTCCAGCTCCGAATTTCCAGCGGTAATTGAGGTGTTGCTCCTTCTGCTGCGTGTTGTAACAGTTGTCCCATGTGTATGACAGCGTAGCCATGGCTGAATGGTTCCAAAAAAGAAGTAGCAGAAAGAAGCCAGGCTAACAGAACAAAGAAAGTTGTAAAAACATTAAAGTAAAAAGCATAAAGTACAAAGTAAAGTAAAAAGGAATGTATTAAGAAATATTAAAATGTAATTAAAAAAAGATAGAATCGCTGTAAAACACGAAAAACATAAGATTGGACAGAGCTACTGCCACTGGCTTCCGCGTGACGGCGCCATCTTGGAAAAAAAAGGCTCGACTGAAGTTTGCTGCTGATCACATGGACAAAGATAAGACCTTCTGGGGGAAAGTTCTGTGGTCAGACGAAACAAAAATCAAGCTGTTTGGCCACAATGCCCAGCAATATGTTTGGAGGAGAAAAGGTGAGGCCTTTAACCCCAAGTACACCATGCCTACCGTCAAGCAGGGTGGTGCTATATTATGCTGTGGGGCTGTTTCGCTTCCAATGGAACTGGTGCTTTACAGAGAGTAAATGGGGTAATGAAGAAGGAGGATTACCTTCAAATTCTTCAAGATAACCTCAAGTCATCAGCCTGAAGATTGGGTCTTGGGCGCAGTTGGGTGTTCCAACAGGACAATGACCCCAAACACACATTAAAGTGGTAATGGAATGGCTAAATCCGGCCAGATTTAAGGTTTTCGAATGGCCTGACTTAAAACCCCATTGAGAACTTGTGAACAATGCTGAAGAAACAAGTCCATGTCAGAAAGCCATCAAATTTAACTGAACTGCACCAATTCTGTCAAGAGGAGTGGTCAAAGATTCAACCAGAAGTTTGCCAGAAGCTTGTGGATGGCTACCAAAAGTGCCTAATTGAAGTGAAAATGGCCAAGGGACATGTTACCAAATATTAGCGCTGCTGTATGTATATTTTTGACCCAGCAGATTTGATCACTTTTTTCTGTTCACCCATAATAAAGTCATAAAAAGAACCAAACTTCATGAATGTTTTTTGTGACAAAGAAGTATCTGTTCCAATCACTATCAGAGAAAAATCAGAGTTGTAGAAATAACTGGAAACTCAAGAGAGCCATTACATTATGTTCTTCACAAGTGTATGTAAACTTTTGACCACAACTGTATATCGCAGATAACTTCCACCAGTCAGGACGACTCTAATTGAAATAGCTAAGATCCATATTAGGCAAACTATACTTCACCAGTGTACAGACGCTCCCCTACTTACGAACGAGTTAGGTTCCGAGCGATTGTTCATAAGTTGAATTTGTTTGTAAGTTGATTCAGTGCTATATTTTGTATTATAATTTATGTTTAAGGCCTATATAAGTATATTGAAGGTTTATATAAGTGCATTTGTATGTTTAAGGCTTGTATAAGTAACACGTATTGGTTTGTACTAAAAAACATTTAATAAAATGGAGAGAATATGTACAGTACTGTATAGAGAGAGAGAGAGATTTATGTATTAGAAACTGGCCGAAAGAAGCGATCTAACGACGATTGCACAGTTTTCTTCTTTTTTTCATCATAAATGATGCGGTAGTACTGTATGGCATCATTCAATTGATTTGCAAACTTTGTGCAACGTTCAATATTTGGGTCCTGCTGCTCGATCTTTCTGTTTATAAATGGTACTGACGGTCGAACGATTCAAGTTATATGCCCGTGCAACACTCACCACTTTCTGACGCGCATCAAGCTTCGTTATTATTGCCACTCGTTTCAGATGAAATGGCTTGCCTCTTCCTTGCACCTCCCTCACTAGAAGCCTTTCGCTTTTCACAAACCATATTGAATAATGGCTGCACGAGATATTTCATGATAAAAATGAAAAAGGTTCTTTGCGCACTGGAGATACGTCACGCACTTACGCAATTTACGCAACTTACGCACTGCAACGAACTGGGCAGAGGAAGGTAGATGCGGGGTGAGCTGAGCGCTCACAGTGCCAGGCGTCGGTATTACCGGCGGAAAGAAGCACTACTCGGAAAAAAATACAAAATCGAACTTACGAAAATTTTTCGACATAAACGCAATTTGCAGACATTTTCGTATGTACCGTTGTTCGTAAGTCGTATGTTCGTAAGTAGGGGAGCGTCTGTACTTTTGCACAAACAGAATACTGAATATAACAAAGAAAAAAGGCTTCAATATGTCTTGTGTACTATACAACGCACATTCCACCTCCCTCCACAATTCACTGTGCTCAGTTTTGAGTGGCTGGCTATACATTGTTATTCAATAGTTTTTTTAAAACAGGGATTCAGTTTGATTTGCATAGTAGGATGGAAATCGGCATTGGATAGCTTATGGAGTGTTTTTGTGCAATATTGTTTCCTTCATTTATCAGGTGGAGAATTTCTTCTGCATGGGCTCCCCCCTTGCAGTATTCTTGGCATTACGAGGCATCCGTCCAGGAAGCAATGTCATGCAGGACCATATCCTCCCTACCTCCACCTGCAAGCGCCTCTTCAACATATTTCATCCCACTGACCCTGTGGTGAGTTCATTATAGTGTACTGATTAGGGTTCTGTGTTCAGGGCAGCTGTCGAATTGTTCGCCGGTACCAAAGTTTGCTTGATGGAGATTTTACTACTCTATTCTTAATCTTATAGAGTAAAACTCTTTTCAATTTTAACATAGATGAGTTTGCAAACACATTTTTACTATGCTTGTCAGGAGAATGGCTTAAGGAATGCCCCTATCCCACCCATGGGTAAAAATGAAAGTTTAATCCACATATATACTTGATTCAGGTTTTTGTTTACATTTTCAAAGACAATGGTCATTGTAAGGGGCTGTTTTACATTCGTGTGCCACCCACACATGCATACCAAAATAAAAGCTCTGGGTTCAATTATTTCATTAAGACTTTGCAAGGGCCAGTCAGATACAATGGATGGGCTGGATGTGGCCAATGACCATACTTTGTTAAGATTTGTAGAATGAGAAACATGACATATTGTAATACAAATAAATTAGAAGTCACTACTCTTCACAGAACTGTTTATATCCAACTTGTGTGTTCCGCAATAAGATTGTAAAATGTGTGGTAACATGAACATTCTTTTTAGTCTAAGTCTTTTTTTTTTCTCTCTGCATTTTTAGGCGTACAGATTGGAACCTCTTATCTTAAAGCACTACAGTAACATTGCGCCTGTTCAAATCCACTGGTAAGTCAAGTTGGAATGCTGTTATATTTGTGGCCCGAGGTGTTTTAGCGGTTAACACTGCTAATATTAATTCATAGACCAGGGGATGATAAGGAGATTCCTGCTAAATACAGTGGTACCTCGACATACGAGCACCCCGACATACGAGCATTTCGAGATACGAGTAAAATTTTGAGCAAATAATTATCTCTAGATACGAGAAAAATTTCGATTTGTTGAATAGGATTTCAGAATATTATTTGACCAGCTCATACCACAGCATGTACATTTTCAGAAGCTTTATTTTTCTGAAACCGAGTGTCAGTCCAAGAGAAGCAGACAATTCAGAACTGGGCAGGCGAAAAGGCAGAATCCAGGAAGCAGGCGGGGGCCACAAACCAGGCGATAAGAGGGCAGGCGGCCAAATCCAAAAAGGCAGGCAGGTATACAGTAAGGTGGTAACAGGCTGGAAAGACAGCAGTGACTCAGGACAACCTGGCAAGGGGTGGTGGTTGCAGGAGAGTATATATAGGATCTGGGTTGACGAGAAATTAACAGCATGTGAGTGTGGAAGCACAGCTGATGGCAATGGACTCATTGCTGGACAATGGAAGAGTAGTCCAGAGATAGTACCACAGCATCGCCTTGGCCATGACAGAACACACCCTCAACGAACGGATCCCACCGTCCCCCTAGGCTTATCAGGGTGGTCCCAGTGAAAGGAAGGGTCCAGTATTTCCTGCGTGGGTACCCACAAGCATTCCTCCAGATCAAAACCCTCTCAGTCAACTAGGCACTGAAGATACTACCCGCGCTGCCGGGACCATAGGAGGTGCCAAACGGAACAACGGGAACAATGGCAGGTGGTTCCCTAGGGAACACTGGAAAATCAAGAATACCCATCTATTTCCATAATGTGTGTTCTGGTACAATCCCAGAGTTCAAGTCTCTGCCAGGCTTTCCAAGTTCCATTGTCAAAGTTTTAAATATTTAAAATATTTACAATGTCCTCGATTTCAAAACGTCCAGCGGAAACTGTAGCTGGATCAATGCAAAATGGAGGTGCGGGAGGTGTAAACTGTTTCAGTAGTGGTAGAGCAGGTGAGTGTTATGTAGACACAGTGGTACCTCGAGTTTTGAATGCTTCTATGTACGAAATTTTCAGGGTAAGAAACACTTTTAAATGCAAATATACAAAAAGCTGTCTAACTTACGAAAGATCAAGTGGAGTACATGTAGAAACTTTGAAATAGGAGGGTTTAAAAGAGTGGTTCTTGAATGCCATATCTGGACTTTGTAGGCAGTCGTGGGCATAGTCCCCATCACCCCTTGGCCCTGCGAATGCATCACGTCCCTGCACACTAGCAATGGTACATTACACTTCCTTTATCCGATATTTTTTCTTTTTAAAGTGCCTTGCTGGAGTTGTTCGCAGAGGAGCCGTCACGTCAAAGAGTAATTAGTGCGTTAATATATGACCCTCCTTGTCTCTCAGGCAATAAGTTCCTGATTCTTCACGGAGTTGTTTCTTGAATTTTTCTCACTCTGCCAAACATACTTTGAAGTTGTGGGTTCATTATGGCACCCGATGATGCAGTGGTTCTTCCGCCTGACTTGTGCGAGCAGTCTGGGTTCGATTCCCACTAGGTGGTAGTGTGATTGGTTGTCTGTCTCTGTGTGTGCCCTATGACTGACTGGCGACCAGTCTAGGTGTAGTCTGCCTTTCACCCAAAGACAGTTGGGTTAGTCTCCTGCAACCCCCGTAACCCTTTCGAGGTGGTATGGAAGATGAATGAATGAATGGCTTCTTTATTGGGGTAGGTATATTGTATTATTTATTTGTTTAGATATTGTAAAGATTTTGGTTGTACTAATGTTGAGATAAGTATTCCCTCGAATTTGTCAGATAATGTAGACGAAAACATGAAGTAGGATCACCCCTATTATTTATACCATACGTACGAGTCCATACAATAATGATGTTAAACCTTACACAATTATATAAATGCCTAAATAGTTTAAGTACTCTACTCACCTCTAACAATAGCTCTTCTCTGTTTAATCTTAATCCAAAAAATGACAATTGAGAGACCTGTGCAGTATGATTAAGGTGAGGTGAAGATGATTATGATTTAGTGCGCAGATTATTGAGAGCTTTATTTCAAGTCTGTTATATTCGTCAGATTCGAGAGGTGTAATCTGGTCAGCAGGAGGAGCTTGTGCGGGAGGTTTTTAGCACACAAGGAACATGGTGATGGGGAGTCGTGACTGCTGTTTTTTTTTTTGTACCAATTTGTACAAGGACATGACACCGTCAATACGACTGCCATCTTCGATGGCTATGACCATGTTGTCATCAATCTCAGGGACACTTTATTTCAAACTGTGAGCCATATTGAACATTTCTTGCCTATTTCTCAAAGTACTAAGACCACGTTCTTCATTTTTCTTGCCGCCATCGTTTTGGGGGAAATTAATTTTCCACTTAGCTCCTTTTGTGCTGTCACAAAAGAACCTAGAAAAAGATTGAAAGAACTGCAGGCCAGATTGAATTTAATTTTATTCAGTGTTTTTTTTATCTGTTTTTTAAAGACAGGTTCTCAAAATCATTATTTGTAACATTACTTTAACCCTACCAGTGTGGTTCTCATGTTACAGGTACAACACGACCAGCCCCATTCCATATGATCAAATCCGCCCCACGGTGCTTAACCTCTCCAAAGAGTCTATAGCTACATCGGACACAGAAAACCTTCCCAGTCCCTGTACCTCCCCACCCCAGGCCCGAAGACACTATGGCGAGTCCATCACCAACCTGGGCAAGGCTAGCATCATGGGTAAGCACCACAAAGGTTAAGGCAGCATAATTATTTCATACACACTGACAAGAATTATGGAATCATCAGTTTTATAATTGTATGTATAGTATGAAAAAAGCTATGGCAACTTTCTGGCTTTAAAATACACCCAAACATTGTCAAGTGATGGGAAAGAAATGTACTAGAATTATCAACATGAACTTTAGGATTTATTGGACATGTACCAGGAGCCATCGTCCCAGTGCCTTTCTCTGACTCCTTTCATACTATCAATGTCTAGGGAAGTTTCCATGCCTTCTTCACGCAATATTTGTCATAAATCTCATTTCACAGCACTAAAAAAAGCTTCGTCACCTTGCTCAATGTAGATTGCATTTCATTACTGAATAATGACTTGGGGCCACCTGGTGCAGGCAAGCGGGGATCGATTTCTTCCTGGGGTCAGTATAAATGTGAGTGCTAATGGTTGTCTGTCTCTCTGTGTGCCCTACGGCTGATTGGCGACCAGTCTAGGATGTAGTGGGACTTTTGCCCGAAATCAAATGGGATAGGCTCTAGCTCTGATGTCTTGAACGTGTACCTGCAGGCTTAATTCCACAAAGGGCCGCAGCGGGTACAGGTTTTCGTTCCAACCCATAAGAGAAAACCTTACCACCAATCTGGAATGTTACATATACAATCAGTGGCCTTCAGCCAAGTGCTTCTTGTTTCAACAGAAATCTAATTGGTTAAACTGTGTGTTGGATCGGTTGGAAAAATCCTTCACCCACAGCGGCTCTCGAGGACCGGATTGCCAACCTCTGTTTTAGTGGGTAGGCCCGGTGATGTCCTGCATCTCAATGTCGCTCATTTTGGCTGTGTTATAGTCCTTTTGCATCCATGCTCTGTGTGTGCCGTGCAATCGTTCTCATTTGATCTCGTTTTCTGAACTGCTTTATTCTCACTAGGGTCACTGGGGGTATTGGAGCCTATCCCAGCTGATTCAGAGGCGGGGGACACCCTGAATTGGTGGCTAGCCAATTCCAGGGCACAAGTAGGAGAAAAACAACCATTCATGCTCACACTCATACCTAGGGGCAATTTAGAGTGTCCAACCAGCCTACCATGCATGTCTTTGGAATGTGGGAGGAAACCAGAGTACCCAGAGAAAACCCACGCAGGCCCGGGGAGAACACGCAAACTCCCATGAAATCGTTATACCTGCTAAATGATTAGCTGTTCCTTACCATCTTTTTCTCCTCCTTATATTTATCGACTTGTATCAAAAGTTTTTATTATTTCTGTTAACAAAACTTATTCAGTTCCGTGCATACTTGTAAGGGTTGTCAGAGCCTATCAAAGATGACTTCGGGCAAAAAGCAGATTACACCCTAGACCGGTTGCCAGTCAGCCGTAGGGCACACAGAGATACAAAAGACACAAAATAATTTCGCCACCAGCAGGAATTGAACCCAACCTGACCTAACGAAGTCAGACGAATGAACCACTACACCATCAGGTGGCTCACAAAAAAAATGACGATAATTACCGTTATCGTTTTATTTCCCAGGTATACAACCTACTTACACTCCGCTGTCCCCCAGTTGGCTGTCTCCCAACAACAACTCTCCATGTTTCCCTAAGTGTGGTTAAAGCGACTTTTTTCTTTATTTAAAATTACTGGTGTGAATGAAATGAAGAAGCAGGCCCTGTTATCCATTTATGACTGACATTGCAAGGCAATACGGCCGTAACCCACCTATCATCGCTACGATCTTGAAGAAGAAAGTGTTGGGTTTCACGGATCGTGAAGTGTGGTAGGACCCAAACGCAGGGAAGCAGGAAACGAGGGAATCAGAAACACCTGGGTCACACAACAGACAGCAAGCAGGAGATACACCAGGGTCATTCGATCCGGCCCACGAAGAAGTGGGGGGCTGGCCGGTCTGATGCTTATCCGATCCGGTCCACGAGGAAGCGACGGGTGGCTGGTCCGGCAGTCGTCCGATCCGGCCCACGAGGAAGCAGCCGTGTGGCCATCTGGAGGAGCGACGGTGATCCAGGCATCCTTAAGCAGAGCTACAGCTGTATATAGATCAGGGGTCGGGAACCTTTTTGACACAGAGAGCCATAAACAATTCCTATTTTCAAATTTTATTTCTTTGAGAGCCATACTCAGAATTTTAGTGTAAAAATGTGAAAATGAGATGTGACTTTTTTGGGGTCATTTTACAACTTTTAAAGTACTAAATGAATTATTTTGACAGCACTGTTGCGCAGTTGCCAACCAATGAAAATATACATGCAGAAAAGTCTAATAAAAATATAATTTAAAAAAAGATGATTAAAGTTAAAGGTAGTGTCAGTGCCATAGTGCCGACGTGACGCTCCTATTGGTGCATTCGGGACTCGGCTCTGTCACCAGCGGTTTAAAAACATATTTTACCTCACAGGTTAGTGAAGAGCCACATGCACCCATCAGAAGAGCCACATATGGCTCCCGAGCCATAGGTTCCCTACCCCTGATATAGATGATAGTATTTAGATTTTAATACATTAGTATTTACATATGCATATAACTCTGTCTCTCTCGACTCTTGTCGCATGATAAAGCCAACAGGCCCTGACTACTGTTATCCAATGTGTCATATGCCCACTGCCGGAATCATTTCCTTTGATGCGTCATCAGTTTCAACTACAGAGATGAACCACTACCTTTCTTGCATAATTTAATTAGTAATTTAACGGAAATTTCATCAGTGTGTAAAAAATCATAACAGTGGGACATTAATTTCGGTTTTGTAACCTTACTGTTTATTCCCTATATATTTTGTACTTGGTTTAAATTTTAGTCATCATAGTCAACTGTGAAAAAAAAAATTGACACGGCTTAATCATCTACCTTTTTTTAGGAACTGTGATAATCCCCTCTGCCAGGTTCGCCGTACACTCTTGTGTTGTGATGAGAATGCCGAGTTCTGCCCCAGCGCTCCCGTTCATTCCAATTTATTTTATTTCAAGGAGACCTCTCAAACATGGCGTCAAACACTGAAGGGAGGGGTTAGCAGAAGTCATTTGCACGCTTAAGTTTGATCGTCTGTGTGTAAGTGAGTTCATTTAGTATGTGTGATCATTATTTTTTTTGGGGCAGATTAATGACCTGATGAAATCTGATTCATGTGTGAGTTTTGGCAATTATCATATTTTCCTCTTGGTGGTCTAGTGCAGGGGTCGCGAACAAGTGAGAGACACAGAGAGAAAACTATTTAAACAGTGAGAGTCAATGAGCCACACCACACAGTGAGCTACCAAAACAGACAGACACACTCACAAAAACACTCAATTAAAACCATATTATTCACCATAGCACTTTCTTCCCCTTACAAAACAACAATGTGTTCATTTCAAGATAAGTGTCAACACTCAACACACACATCAAATTCAACTTATAGTTAACAAATCAACTACCCTGGAGGTTGCTGTGGCAAAGAGCCGCATTTATTTTGGCCGGGAGCTGCATGCGACTCAAGAGCCATGTGTTCGCCACCCCTGGTCAAATGATTCACTCGCCTGACTTCGTTGCGGGCAAGCG
Organism: Stigmatopora argus; assembly: GCF_051989625.1. Classification (NCBI taxonomy): domain Eukaryota; kingdom Metazoa; phylum Chordata; class Actinopteri; order Syngnathiformes; family Syngnathidae; genus Stigmatopora; species Stigmatopora argus. The sequence goes on along the minus strand of NC_135405.1, from coordinate 2,616,379 downwards.
TACCATCGATTCCTGCTTAGTGGCGGTATGACTCAGTTCGAATGGTTGTCTGTCTCTATCCTAGAGCGTCGTCTGCCTTTCACTCAAAAATCAGCTGGGAAAGGGATAACCCTTGCAAAGATGCCGAGTACGGAAGATGAATGAAGTTAGTATTTCCTTATTTCCCCCCTCTGCTTAATCTGAAAAACTGATTGTGGGGTGATCAGTGATTAACACAATTTTTTTATTAATTTATTTTTGGTGTGTTTCAAAAAGCCCAAAAAGTTACTATTTTAAATGACTTTAATTTTGGGTCAGGACCCAAACGCAGGGAAGCAGGCCACAATAACTCCAATTTCATTGTCATCAATTGCCTTTTTTTTAACTTCAAACAAGTGAACATGCTCTGAGACGGGTAATTCCATAAATTCTGCCATATACATATAACACTCAGATCATATTGACATCTATTGCTGTCAATGGCAAAACATTTTTACTTAACAACATTCATTTTTAATGTGTGATCATTTTGTCCTTCAGGTGCTGCAAGTATAGGAAAGGGAATCGGGGGAATCCTGTTTTCGCGCTTTTCTAGATCCAGTGGCCAGATGATTGGAGTTGACGAGACCTCAGAATTTGAGGGTTTGACCACAGAAGTAGAGAATGCAGCGGGAGAGAAAGCAATACTTACTGAAAGTGATGACACGGAGAAACAAGTTGAAGAAGAGCGGAGGGAAATAGAGCATTCACTATCACAGTCTACTTCAGTCATCATGGACCATGCCTCTTGTAAGTCCAAAATCTTTCAATCTTCCTATGGTAGGAGAATCGAACAAATTTTTGGTCAGCGGCCACAATAACTCCAATTTCATTTCAAGTTAGTCACCTAATGACAATTCATTTTCCCTTCATTTTCTGTGCAAATAATTACAAGTACATTAAGCAAACTGGTAAATAAGAGTTTTAGTCAAAGTCCTTTGTCTTCTTGTGGCCATGTGTCCATTGTTCGCGATATTTGTGGGATTACTGTACTGGCCTGACTTAAAATATCAGGTAACAAAATGACTTAAAAACACTATTGTCTGTTGTAATTGAATCCGTCATAACATAGGCTTTGTTCTTGTTTTTTAAACCATGAGGATGGTCGAACTAGATAAAAGCTGGCTTTACCATGAAGCCAGGCAGCAGCATTCCCACACATGATGATGACGATGCGCACGTTCACTTAATCTTTGAATTAAAAGGCATCCGCTTCCAAAAAACGTGTTGCTGCCTGTTCTGGCTGGGTCCGGGTCACGGGGCAAAACTCGCTTGCAGACAGCATGCACTGCCGGATCGCCGGCCATCACGGCCAGCATGCGCCACCGGACTACTGGCCGAGAAATTAAATTTCCACTTTGGTCCTCGGCGCCGTCCAACTGTCAATTAGCCACACTATTTTCGGATAAGAGCGTCAGCCCACATGTATCAAGGCTACTCGCGTTTGGCCAGGTTTATTTACGGTAGGATGGTGCAATGGCAGGCACAAGTATGAGTTTCTTCACGTTTTATCCAAGATATGTTTTTTCATAGCCGTCAAAATAAATTTGTTTAGCATTTTATCTGTGTATTTATTCTCTATTTTGAAATAAATGACCGTATCGGCCGCATTGTCTAGCGTTATGGCGTTTCGTCTTTGTCACCTTGCAGTTTCGTGCATTTCAAGTCTAAATTGTGTGCCTGTAAGTCGTACCCTTGATTCAGTCATCTTTTTTTAGCAACAAATACAGCGTATATGCGAGAAAATACGGTACCTACTGTTCCAATAAGTGAGGGGGCATCCCTTAAAATAGGTTTCAATTTGAGTGGCTCTTAAATGGAGTCTTTGCATTATGGGATACATGAAATGCGCATATTAAAGGTTAGGTTAGAACTTTATTTCATCCTGTATTTGGGAAATTTCTTAGTTGCAGTAGCAAGACAGACACAAGGCATTGTAGACCTAGGTAAAAAACTAAATACCAAAATGCAATAAAAAAGACAGAAAAGCAGCAAAAACACAAAACGAGCAACAGTAGCAGAGTACAACTCCTCAACTCCGTTTCCGGCCTGGTAAGCGCCGACAGCTCTTCCATCTTATCGGGGAAGGATCTCACTTTCCCCATAATAATAGATGGAATGGTTGGTCTGGAGCGTCGCTTCTTCTCTTAGCACTTTTGTCCAGCTCCGGATTTCCAGCGGCATTGAGGCACACAGCTAATCCCATGTGTATGACAGCATAGGCATGGCTGAACGGTTCCAAAAAAGAAGTAGCAGAAAGAAGCCAGGCTAACAGAACAAAGAAAGTTGTAAAACATTAAAGTACAAAGTAAAGTAATAAGGAATATATTAAGAAATATTAAAATGTAATAAAAAAAGATAGGAAGGCTGTAAAAATCGAAAAACAAATGAGTGGACAGAGCCAATGCACCAGCTGCCGCCTGACGGCGCCATCTTGGGGGAAAAAAAACATTGGTCTATGCTAAAATGGAAAACCAACTGACTAATACTTACCGTATTTTCTCGCATATATGCCTTATTTGTTGCTAAAAATGACTGAATCGAGGGTACGGCTTGTATGCGCACAAATCAGACTTGAGATGCACAAAACTGCAAGGTGACAAGGACGAAATGCCATAACGCAAGACAATGTGGCCGATATGATCATTTATTTCAAAATAGAGAAAAGATAAACAGATAAAACGGTTAACAAAATTTATTTTGATGTCTATCAATTAAATTCAAGAAAAAAACATTTTAAAAAATCACTTACTTGTGCCTGCCATTGCTCGTTCAGGGCGCCACCATCTTACCCAGGGATGACAAACTACTTCCTGGTTGTACTGCTCACGTGACTTCCTTTTTTAATTTGTCTATGTGCAGGCAACATCCTTTAGAAAGGTGTAATCCAGCATACGATCCTTTTGATTTATTTTTTGTATTTCACAAATAGTGATTTTTCTTAGGATTTTCCTTTCAAAGTAACACATTTGTACTACCTATTAAAACCATGAATATGGAGGTGAAAATTGTGAATAAGGGGGCGTCTTATACGAGAGAAATTGTAAAATTCAACGAATTTAAGGCAATTTTAAGGGTACGGGTTATAAGCGGAGGCAGCTAATATGCGAGAGAATACCTACCGTATTTTCTATCTTTCCTGGACATGTGATTTGATTCTACGTTCAAAATATAAATGTGGCAGTCATAAATTTACAGAGATCCATGCACGTCGTGCTATGAAGTATCCAATAGATATGGATACAGCTATTTCGCCTTATTAATGCACCTGGTTGCTTTTTCAAGGCTACCTGAAAAATCAATAACCTTGGCTGTCTAACCAAAATAATATACACTTAAGGCATCAGAATCTAAATAACATAACACGGTTACATTGATAACTTAATTTAACCTTTTTTTAATCAGGGGCTAATATGCCTAACAAATTAGAAGGGCAGGCAGTTGTCAAAATGTTCCGTGCATACTTGATTTATGATAACACATTTCCATTTTTGTTTGAATTAAGTTAAAGTACACAGAACAATCCCTGCAGGCCAGATTGTACAGTTAAGATTTCATACATTCCCCTTATAAGGACATTATAATTTTGAATTCGTTTTCTCATTCAATTTACAGTAATACTTTGACATACAAGTTTCCCAACATATGAGAAATTTGAGGTACGGGGAAAATTCTGGGGAAATTTTTGCCCTGAGATACAAGACAAATTTTAAATACGAGCATACGAGATGGATCCGGATGCGGTGGCCAAGTATGCAAGAGGCTGCTTATGAGAACAGCATCGTCTTTTTCACCGCATCTCCGTCGCGTAAACATATCTACGAGCATTGGCGTGACTGAGCTGGCTCGCCAACGTAAGATTAAAACTTATTTTTAAGTGTGTGTATAGCAATCTAAGTTCATTTAGTTAAATTTAAAGTTTATGTTATGTTACCCACCTGATGGGGCAGTGGTTCTTCCGCCTGACTTTGGTGCGGGCAGTCTGAGTTGCTCAGTGGCAGTGTGATTGTGAAAGTGAGTGGTCGTCTGTCTCTCTGTCTGCCCTATGACTGACTGGTGACCGGTCTAGGGTGTAGTCTGCCTTCCACCCAAAGTCAGCTGGGACAGGCTCCAGCAATGTCCTGCAACCCTCACGAAAATGCGCAGTACGGAAGATGAATGAATGAACAAATGAATGTTATGTTACGAGCGTGTTGCCGTCAAGACCCTCTCCTCCTCCTCCGCACTCACAGCCATTAGCCGCTACCATCTGTCTCGAAGGCAAGAACTCGATACAGCACTGTATACAATAATGTCACATTTTATTACTGATTATAACCACTAAATACTAACTAATACTAGGTATTAGTTACTTTGTGAGCGTGGCGTTAAAACATGTTTTCCCATTGTAATACCCTATTTTTAGGTGGGGGTTTTTCAGAGGGTGGGAACGGATTAATTTGTGTTTAGTTATTTTATATGGGAAAAATTGATTTGAGATACGAGTAAATTGACATACGAGCTCGGTCCTGGAATGCATTAAACTCGTATCTCAAGGTGTTAATGTAATAATAATCGGACATAGGCCATGTCGTCATTACCACAACACAAAAAAGCCTACTTGTCATCACACGCAGAAACTGCGTGTGACGAAATTGATGGTGCTTCTCCATAAGCTACGTTTAATCGGCAAAAGACCTAAATAAGTGTAAGTTACGGACTTGTAAATTGTCATTCCGCTGTATGTTAGCGCGAGTTTAGTACAACAATTAACCATTGGTTTCTGTTTTTCTGTTTCTTAGTGGAACTGGAAAGACGCATCGACTTTGAGCTTCGAGAGGGCTTGGTCGAGAGCCGCTATTGGTCGGCGGTGACGTCACACACAGCTTATTGGTGCTCTTATGACGTGGCACTTTTCCTCCTTACGTTTATGTATAGGCCCCAGGAGCCTCCTGAAACTGATGACGACAACACAAATACCTCATAGAAAATACATTCAAGGCATGAACAGTCAATTCATTTTCTATTCGCACAGTTGAATAAGAAAGTGAGCGCACTCCTTTATGGGTTACAGTTTAATTGCAAGTCTAACCCCAAAAATCATTGATTGAAGACAAACTTTTTTACACTGATCCTTTTTGTAAAATTTGAAATTGTTTAACCTTAATATCATTAAAAAGTCAATCCATGTTAATTTATTCATGTTATTTATGCATCATTGCTTTCAATACAGAAATGCCAATTTAATTGTGGCAGCCCAGCGGGCAAGTGGTTACTGTGTCAGCCTCACAGTTCTGGGGTCGAGGATTCGATGCTAGGTCGGTCCTCACTGTGTGGAGTTGCATGTTCTCCCCGAGCTTGCGTGGATTTTCAGGCACTCTGGTTTCCTCCCACATCCCCAAATCATGCAAGGTAGGCTGGTTGAACACTCGAAATTGTCCCTGCGTATGAGCGTGAAGGTTATTGGTTGTCTGTCTCCTCGGGCCCTGCAATTGGCTGGCAACCGAATCAGAGTGTCCCCTGCCTGGTGCCTGTAGTTAGCTGGGATAGGCTCCTGCAACCCTTGTGAGGATAAGCGGTTCAGAAAATGAACTAATGAATTAATTAATAATTTAATTGTCTTCATAGGATTATGAAGTGATTGTTACCAAGTGAAGTGAAACTGAATTGACATTGACAAATGCATTTGCACCCATGTACACACACACAGTACCCGGTCGTTTCGTCGAAAGACGTTTGGTTGACGAACGTTTGGTCGACGGACGTTTGGTCGACGGACAGTTCGTCGAACGGACGTTTCGTCGAACGGACGTTTCGTCGAACGGACGTTTCGTCGAACGGATGTTTTGTCGAACGGACGTTTTGTCGAACGGACGTTTCGTTGAACGGACGTTTGGTTAACGGATTCGCCGCCGGACATTTCGTCGAACGGATGTTTCGTCGTCGCCGGGTTCGCTAGCTCTCAAAATTATAATCATGAGAGAGAGAGAGAGAGAGACAGAGTTTACTGTTGAAAGCGATCAACCAGGTAATCTCTCGCTCTCAAAATTATAATCATGAGAGAGTTTGTAATTGCATTGACAATGTAAGACCATTCGCTCGCCCCGCCCCCGGATTCGCTCGTATTGGCGTGTGTGTACATAGGAGAGAGTGAGTTTGTAATAGATATTCAGATATTAATGCTCTTACATTGTCAATGCAATTACAAACTCACTCATGTAAACACGCCAATATGAGCGAATCCGGGGGCGGGGCGAGCGAATGCTCTTACATTGTCAATGCAATTACAAACACTCTCTCATGATTATAATTTTGAGAGCGAGAGATTACCTGGTTGATCGCTTTCAACAGTAAACTCTCAGTCTCTTTCTCTCGCTCTCTTTCTCTCTCTCATGATTATAATTTTGAGACCGAGCGAACCCGGGGACGACGAAACGTCCGTTCGACGAAATGTCCGGCGGCGAATCCGTCGACGAAACGTCCGTTCGACGAAACGTCCGTTCGACGAAACGTCCGTTCGACGAAACGTCCGTTCGACGAAACGTCCGTTCGACGAAACGTCCGTTCGACGAACTGTCCGTCGACCAAACGTCTTTCGACGAAACGTCCGGTCACTCACACACACACACACACGCACGCACACACACACCTACAAAAGAGCAGGGGTGGCCAACTCCAGTCCTCGAGAGCTGCTATCCGGTATGTTTTCCATATCTCATTCCTCTACCACACCTGAATCAAATGATGAACTCATCAGCAAGCTTTCCAGAAGCTTGATTCTGATCCCGTTTATTTGATTTAGGTGTGTTGGTGGAGGGAGATATGGAAAACAGACCGAATACCGGCTCTCGAGGACCGGAGTTGGCAACCCTTGCAATAGAGATTCAACCCAGTTAACTCACTAACCTCAACATGACCTTTGAAAGAATGGACATACTACTGTGACCAAAGCCTTGTCCTCCGATCTCTTACCAACACATCCCTACTTCTATTCTTGAGCAGCAAAATGGCTTCTGGGAAAAAAAAAAGTGCTGTTTCTGTGTTCAATTTTACAGTGTCATCTATATCTGGAGAGTAGTTTCTACCTGTGACTTGAATTGGGATGCTCCTGTTGCCCCATAATTGTTACTTCCCAGACCAGACCAGTAAAATGGCAAAGCTCTGATATAATGTGGCAAGAAAGAAAAATTGAACCCAGCTATTCAATGCACATTACAATCACTGTATTTTCTCGCATATAAGCCATATTTGTCGCTCCAAAAATGATGACTAAGTCTAGGGTAAGGCTTTTATGGTCATAAATTAGACTTGACATGCACGAAATTGCAAGGTGTCAAAGACGAAACACAATAACGCAAGACAATGCAGCCGATACGGTCATCTATTTCTGACTGGCCAGACATGAGTAGATAGATGTGTTCGTAGTGTTTACCATGTCAGCACATCCCAATAGTTGTAAAGGCTGATCGAATGTCTTGTGGTCGATCAATAAATGATCAGCCTTCATACCTGAGTAATGTGGATCTCATGCTATTATTGAACCCACAGACTTGGTCAAAAATAGACCGCTACAGACACACTTCCTGGATGCACTGCTCCTGTGAATTTCTTTTTGAATTTGTCTATGTGCAGGCAACACCCTTTCGGACCACAAAAAGAAAAGATTTGGAAGGTTTAGCTGCATGATTGTACATTTGTTGTTATGAAATAAAACAAAATTCTGCTTTGATTTCTTTTTTCCATTTGATTTCTTGTTCGAAAGTGACAACTATTGCAGTAATATGAACCATTGAAAGAATCAAGATATTTCGACATTAGAAGCAATATGGCTGCCACAACATCTTAAACTTCTGGTAAGAAAATTGTAATTTCTGTCCTCAAAAAGCATCAGGTTCTTATCAATATAGATTTATTTCTTTTTTCAAATTGAATAATTTGCTATTTTTCATTTACAAAGAGAGGCATATTAACTTTTTTATGATATTGACCCGAATAATGTGCAATCCAGCAGAATATCCTTTCGATTAATACAGTATCTCAGAAATACCACGTGCGATGATTTTTCTTCAGATTTTCCCTTCAAAGTAACACATTTGTACTCCCAATTCAAACCATGAATATGGAGGTGAAAATTGTGAATCAGGAGGTGTCTTATACGCGAGAAATTGTAAAATTCAACAATTTTAAGGCAATTTTAATGATGCGGCTTATACGCGGGGTGGCTTATATGTGAGAAAATACGGTGTTATCTTCATCCTTTTTAAGAGTTCGGGAATTCAGTAAGAGTGAGAAAAAATACTTTGTATGTATGTGTATTGGTGTTTACTGAACAATAAATGTTGACGAAAGACAATAGAGCAGTCTGGCACTTCAGCTGATTTATTCTGGACTCAGATTTTAATAATGTACAGCGATAGAACGTGTGACGCAAATTGACATCTCTGGTATGGGCATCTGGACCCGATGCAATAGGCAATGACCTTGATAGGAGACATTTATCAGAAGCTGGAATTCATGTGGCCCTAGTAAAGGACCTTGTGTGGCAACTTGGCATCAACAGGCCTCTCTTTCAAAATGAACGCATAAACTTAAATAGCAAGAAACATTTCATAATAGTTGTACCTCCACTCACGAAATTAATTGGTTCCCCGTACCTTTTTCGTAAATTGAAAATTTCGTAAGTAGAGCAGTACTTTATATGTAAAATCTCTAATTCGTTCCACCGTTCTCACGCAAATACCAACTAAATTCTTTAAAATTGGTCAGTGTCCCAATTTTGTAAGAAAGATGTGAGAAAATTATAATATAATGATTTATTAATGTCTTGAAATGAATAACAAGCATACAAAATATATCCATGTTGAAACGCAGAGGAACAAAAGGAAACTAACGGTATGCAACAGAGAGAGCGAGCATACAAACCCCCTTCCCTTCAAAATATTTTGAAAATGACGCGCACAAATGTCCTCACAATACGATAACGCCCGACCACTTGCCAGCTTGTCAGGGTGCCTCTGTCTTGTGTCTTTGATATCCTTATTAGCCAGGCGGTGCCCCTCTTCCACCTCCTCCTCGCTACTGAGTTCCCGCAACAAATGTTCACTCTCCTGGAGCTCGATTAAATTCTGTGTCATGAGTTCAATTATTTCGCGCTTAATATTGATTGTCAACGTTCGCCTTTTCTTTGCACAACTCTTCATTCCACCTGTTTGCTTTGTATCCATTGTTGTTCACTCTGTATTATGCATTGACTAACGGGGAAAAACACGGGAAAATGCAACGCTCCGCCCAGTGCTCGTAGAAATCTGTTATACACGAAAGAGATGCGGCAAAAAAGACGGTGCGCTACAATGATAAACAGCCTCTCATGTCTTGGCCACCTGGCTTTCACACATCTCGAAATTTTTCTTGTATCTAGAGATAATTATTTGCTAGAAATTTTACTCGTATCTCTAAATGCTCGTATGTAGGGGTGCTCGTATGTAGAGGTACCACTGTAATTTTGTAAGTAGATGTATGACTGTGTTTTTACGAACTGCACCTCCCACAATGATTATCGACCAAACGGCATGATTCCTCTTTACGATGTGGCTCCCGCTGTGAATAAATTATTTTTTTCTGTTTGTAATATAAACATATATTAGTAACTGGAAACCATTGTAATTTTGGCTGTTTTTTTAAATTATCTGGACTGGTTTTCTGTGTGTGATTAGCCTGGAAGCTCTCTCCAATCTGGCAACCTTGACTGTAATTTTATGCGCCTTCAGAGAAAGGCACCTCTCTCAGTGTACAAGAAGGGTATAAATTCATGAGAGCTCCATCTCCTATTGAGTAGATAATCTAACAGGAGACTAACATCACTTTTAACTAACAAGAAAAAAGTTTACATATTCTTCTTTAACCTTCAAGAACAGCACCGGAAGGGGTATGTCAGAAAATTTGATGTCATTGGATGTTTGTTTATTTATTATTTGTAATCATGACTGTCTGTTGTAGTGCCTTGTTGACCATTTTTAAGTTTAATTCATTTCTTAATTTGTGTTTTGCCCTTATGGCGATTTGTCATTTAAAAAAGACAAAACCTTACCACTTATGACGTGTGTCAGTGGGAACTTAAATTGACTAAGTGACTACACTCATGGAGTGTAACGTAATCACGATGGACCATTTTGCATAAGTAACACATTTAGCATTTCCATTGGAAAGTTTTGTGTAACAGTTTCTGCTGTCAAAGTTATTCAATGTATTGTACCGAGATGCAAACTATTGGATAAAATAGCATTATTTGTGGTATCTTGTGGCCCCTACTTGGTCTCACCCTGCAATGCTCTACCTACCCCTAGGACAGCTCCTTTTACAGTAGTATTTATACATCCCCTGAAGCATTGGGAAAGTATTGCCATCTGTTAAGTTTTTCTGACTGTCTCCAAGGAGCTTTTTCAGCTGAATGCGTTTTACTTTTTCCAATTTTAACTGTTGTACTGTTCCGCACAACCATTGATTTCTTCTCTAACACCAGAGGAAGACAGTCGTAGTAAGGCAGGTCCGCCCTTCTTTGAACATTACTCTGCTCACTCCATTTGACCCAAGAGTGCCAAATCCCATGTCTTTTTTTGTAAACAAAATCCCCCTTTGGAAGTTTAAAACAGGAAAATCAACCCTAATTAAAAACGGGAACAAAAAGTCACCAAGCCAAATTCAACGTTTAACGGCACCTCGTCATGTTTCACAAAGATTTAATGTTAAAACTTTTTATTTGACACCTTAAACACTGAAATCGGAAGAGGCAAAATTTAATTTTAGAAACACACCAAATCCCAAGTTTGGAATAAAATAGAGTGCTGGTATTTTTTTGTTTGTTAAATAAAGAAATAAAACATGTTGCCTTTTATCTTTCAAGTTCCTTTTGAATGGAAATCTTTGTTTCACGGGCTAGCACAATAACACAAAATGTATCTGTGTTTTGTGCTGTCACATATTGTACAACATATTTCAAACCCCTTAAAACCTGATCACACATCAGATAACAAAACAAAGAATACAAATCTGCCCACATTTGTCAATCTCTTTATTGGACTCTCATTCATTTCTTTTAAATACACACAATCATGGCATCAATAATTTAAATGCAGTGGATCCATCCAAAAATGAATAAAATAAAAAAGGAGAATTTTGTCGCAGAGACTTAGTTTATGTTAATTGGTAATACCCTTCTCACTGAGGCCTGAGATGAGATGTATTTGTCATTTCACCACTAGTGCGAGTATTACTTCAACAATGACTATTCAGTCTACCATCAACAAAGAAGTCTTCATCCCCTGTAATGAACGGTTGCTGGTGGCTGTTGAAGTACGCAGAAGAAAAAAGAAAAGGATGTCTTTCCTTTCTTCTGGATCCAAAGGAAACTATTCAACATTCATTTGTGTTTCAGGTACAAATATCATTATTCGAGTTGATGTATAAGGTGTGGCATTCGCCAGTTTTGGCTGGATTGATCACAAAAATTTCCAAATCATTCCTAAATAGCAATGTAGGGTTTGAAAATAACCAGACACAAAACAAATGTTGTGTTCGTTCTTAAAAATGGGCACCAAAAATAGACCTGTCTCTCATTAGAGAGAGACTGCTTTATGGACTTGTAGAATTCATGCAAGTTTTTGCCGTGTTTTAATTTTCCCTTTTCAAAACAGTTTGATTGGTTTAGATCAGGTCCGAAGGATACCCAATTCCTCTATCAATATGGATCCTCCCTCCTATGCACAGGGACATTTAACATTTGATTAAGAATGATCTTAATTCTAACAATTAAAGAAATACTACAGTATTAGTACAGTCAATGAATAGTAGTAACATGATAGGCAGCATGAAAGACAAGACAAAGAAACACACACACACACATCACTGGGCAGTATTTACAATACATCTCTTGATGATTTTAAATTACAAAGATCTGTTTGCAGATTTTTATTTTTTAACGGGCTACCATGCCATTGGATTTTTTTTTTAACCAAACTATATTTCAATGTCAAACATATATAAAATATTATATCTGAGACAATATAATGTCATAAAAAGAACATAGGTCCTGCTGCTATATGAATAACAGCAATTAGCAGAAGTTCCAAATTGACGCGACGGTTGCAGTCCCTTGCCGTGAACGTACACATTTGGAGCCATCTTAACAAATGGACATTCATATGAACGCTTTACTCACCAGAGATGTCTTCATCTTTTTTTTGGATAAGTCGTCAACCTCCGGTACCCAGGTGCGGAGCCGAAATCCAGCCCGTTAAAAGGGTCCTTGAATGCAGTGGCCATAGTCTTCCTAAATATTGGCTCAGCCCCTGAATTCCTTGGGTATATTGACTCCCAAGCTCGAAAGACCAATAAATGTTAAGTTCACCAATAAGCATTCCCAAATGCACGCACAAATAGGAGGAAAAGACAGTCTTCTACAATTTTGACTTGCAAGGAGAACGACCGTTGAGGCAACGTCCCAACTGCGTTCTGAACTCATGTCTTTTCTGTTTTTTTTATTAAGGTCAAGGGCCCTGATTATAATGTAGTATGTCTCAACTCTAAGGGGGAGGGGCGGAAACACAAGTGAGACGTAAATAGTCAAAAGTCAAAACAGATGGAGGTCCGGAAGTCTTATGGAGTGTCTGTGGTGGATGCGGCTGTATCTCAAGGTGTTCTGGATCTTCCTTGTTTGTCCACTCCAAGCAGTCCAAGACGTTTTGGATTCTCTTGGTTTAGTCTAACTGAGGTTAGCAGGAGCAAAGCACCTACTTCATTGCAAGCAAATATAGCAAAGTAAGTTTAATGTAAAGCAAATGAATAATTATATGAAATAAAATCCTACTATCCAAATAAATAAGTTGGCTCCAAAGACATCATGAGAATTTTGTACCAAAAAAACTGAAGAAAATTTCGGGTGCGCGTTATACACGAATGCCGGTGAAATCTGCCCTCCGCTGGTGAGAAAGTTCCCTCTGCAACCATTATAATGGGAGTCGTAAAACCTGTCTTTGTCCGGCAGATGGCGATAATCTACCTTCTTTTATAAAAGCCAGCTCTCTCCAAATAGCCTTTGACAAGTTTATAGTGTATTTTTTAAATATTAAAAAAAGGTCCTCCACTAACGTTTCCCTGGAGCAACAAGTCCGCCCAGGGAGCGCTATTCTCGCTCAAGAAGAATGGAATCAATTGTTTGGTGAATCTGATGATGATGAATCAGACTTTGAAAAATTTTAAATATTAAACTTTAAGAATTTGAGAATTGTGTTCATATTGGTAGTAGTTTGTTTTACCAGGTTTCCGTACCATGTGTTGTGAATAAATGTTATGTCATGCTGATGTGTTCAGCATTTGCCAGTTACCAGTACTGGTGCAACCCTTGGTGTGAGCTGAGAAAAACTGAAAAAAAAAATCATACCATTTTTTTAGTTTAAAAATTATGGGTGCACGTAGTACTCGAATAAATATGGTGTATTTATTTGCTTTGTTGAAATTAAAGAAATCAAATTTTTGATATTAGTTTTATTTTGAGGATTCGACCAAAAAAATTCAATGTGCATAATTTGGCCCTTCACCATCTGCGAATGGTTTTCCACATTTTATTATCTCCCGGGTTGCAACCAAACTTGCAGCAGTCGTGGAGTTTTTAGAGGTGCAATCCAGTTCTTAAATCTATTTTTGTGCTCCTCTTATTTCTCCGTAACTAATACGATTGCACTTTTTCTCTTTCGCAACTGAGTACTCAGCTGCAAATGTAGCATGCACTACCTGGAAATGTCTTTCCACATTAATCTTTTTGTTATTTGACTTCTTGCTACAAAGCAAAAATTCAAGCAATTCCTCTCTATTGGGAATGAATGTATAAATGATTCCGTCCAAGTAATGTTGAATCCTGTGTTTTCCTCAGTTATTTTCCTCTTTTCCCGTTGGAATCCATGGCCCATCAGACATTCGCCGATTAGTTTACAACCTGCCTAGAATCCCGCCCTGCTAATAGAAAGGTCTATCGCAGGTTATGTTGGGAGAGAGTCAATGGGAAAGCAACTCAGTCATGACAATTTCAAAATAAAGTAATGGATACAAGAAACGTATTCACGTTTTGTGACGTGACATTTCGTAATTTGAATTTTGTCAAAAGATTTGAGATCAAAGTGTTTCGTATCCTGAATATGTTTATATAAGCATTCGTAAGTAGAGGTATCACTGTATGTTTTTAAATTTCCTAATGTATTGTAATTAGTGGGAGGCCCAGTGGTGGGAGTGGATAGTGCGTCGGCCTCACAGCATGTTGACTGAGGTGCAGATGCTATTTCTGTTATTAGAGCTCAATCAAGTGGATATATAACGCAACAGTCAACATGAATCGGACGTCTACCACCGTCAATGGCATCTTATTGATAACGTGTTTAATTTGGGACAATAATAGTATAAAAGAGGCAGGTTTGTCTATACCAGGGGTGGGCAAACTTTTTGACTTGCGGGTCAGAATGGATACTAAAATTTGACAGCATTTGGACACGCAATGTAATTTATCAAACCTGGGGATCGAAATATAAGAAAAAAGACACAATTGAAGGTGAAAATTTATTTTCAAATCTACTTTCAACATTAAGAACATATTATTATTCAATGAAAGAAAGTAGTCTTTAAATTGAGTGATGAGTCTATCGACGAAACGTCCGGTCGACGAAACGTCCGGACGACGAAACGTCCGGTCGCCGAAACGTCCGGACGACGAAACGTCCGGTCGACGAAACGTCCGGTCGACGAAACGTCCGGTCGACGAAACGTCTGTCGACGAAACGTCTGGTTACGCCGATTCAGGGAGTCCCCTGCCTCTGGCCCGGAGTCAGCTGGGATAGTCTCCAGCACCCTCCACGACCCTAATGAGGATATAGCGGTTCAGAAAATGAGATGAAATGAGATTGTAATTAGTTTTCATCATGAAACGATTGTTTATGCGATCTGTTCAGTGACCAACACGAGGCCAGAGCAGCTTCTCATTTCAAAAGTCAAGCACTTTAGTGGCTCCTTGGCCTTTACAAGGACGTCACAGTGGGTGGTGGAGAAGCTACAGCAGGTCAACGGCATTAATCCCAGCAAGGTCAAAATTTTATTTTGATTTCATGGAGACTTTATAAAATATGACTTTTAAGATCGCCAAGAGTAATTGCTTGTTAACAGGTTGTCTACTTTCCAGGACAGCCCCGAATTTGACCTGGTTTTTATCAATGCTGTGGATCAGTGGGTGGCCAACTCTGCGGCAGAAAAGTGCATCCTTATCCACATTTTACATAGTGCCTGCCAAAACTACTGGAGGAGGAGGACAGGAAGTCTGTACAACGTGAACCGCAAGAGTTCACTCAAGGTTGAGGCTGTCAATCCAAGTCATTCTTCACCAACATCTTCATCAGGAAGGATGCAGACACGATGTAAAAACTTAGTGACACCCAGACCACCAGAGTTCGTGAATTGCGCTGTCAAACTCACAAGAGGTATTAAAACTTCTCTTAACATATCTGTGTGCAAATATTTCAGTCTAACATTACTGCTTTAGGGTAGCCTGGTGGCGCAAGTGTTTAGCGCCTCGGCCTCACAGCTCTGGGGTCGTGGGTTCAAATCCAGGTCATGTCCATCTGTGTTGAGTTTGCATGTTCTCCCCCTGCGATCCTAATGAGGATAAAGCAAATGCGATGAGAAATAATTCAGTCTAGCATTACCTCTTTTATTGTAGCTGTGAACGAAATGGAAAACAGAAAATGCTATAACAATTAGCCAGATTACACATTAAACGCAAAACTAATATCTACAAAACCTGGTTATGGCAGGACCTTGTTAGACTTTGGTGTTGATTTCATGAACGGTGGCGATGATGGAATTTATTTCCAATGCTTGAGTAAAAGTAAGAAGTAGGACTTCAAATTGGTGTCCACAAAAAGAAGAACAACAAAAACCCGAGCAGCTATTTGAAAGGCCTTCAGCTAATAAAATGTGTGACTCCTGAGAAAGTATAATCTAATATCGTGACTTTCAGTTTTTATTTGCAAATTAGTCCACTGAAAAACTGTGAACATATTGTTTGGGACAGGACATCATTTTCTTTACCTTGAGAGCTTTTCATTGCTGGGGTAAGATACTAGTTACCTTGTGATGTTAACCTAAATTATTTCTAAATTCCATCATCAGAGTGGTGGCATTTTTTTTAATCATTAGTAAAATGCCCTAGAAGTAATCTTGTATTCTTAAAAAAATATATATCACGTTGGAAATGCATGGAATTCATTTTTTTAATTATTATACTCTCTTTATTGCCCATAGACAGTCAGTGAAACAATTCAAATACGATGATTTGCCCTTATAGTTATGCTCACTGAATCTCTGGTATTAAACGTGTGTTTTTTTTTGGTTAGATTCCTCCAACATGACTTTGTTCATCTATCGGTGCAAAGCTCTCTTGAAGAATATGAAGAATAAGATGGGTGCAAGCGAGAGGAGGCCAAAGAATAGAGGTAATTTATACACCCACAAAAACAACCAGTTTTTCATTTTATTTTAGACTAGAGGAATTTTTTGGGATGTTTTTTGTTTTGTTTTGTGTCTTGGCTATCGTTTATTCTCCTCTTTCCAGATAAAAGGCACTATTGTGTACTGTGGTAGGGTGATCACATGAGTAGTTGATTGAATCCTTTGTTGATTTTGGGGAGGGTGAAACAACACAATTGAAAACAATAGCTGCCTTTTATTGAGGCAATCATTGTACTGAAATTGAAAGGGAGCTTGGTGCACCATCAACAGCACAAAATAAATAATGGGTATGGTGTCACGGAGTCAAGTCAACCTCAACAACCACCTTCAAAATTTAATCAGTAATTTACTACAGCAGTGTGACTTTTGTTGAAAAGTTAATTATGGATTTCTGATTTTTTTTGTCTTTTATTTTAATTTTGGCTGAATTTTGCCAGTCCAGATAATTGTTTGTGAGTTTTTTCTCCCATTTTTATATCGATTTGGTGATCGGGTAGACATTCAATTTTTTTTTTAAAGAGAAATTAAAAATAAACATTGTAGTTACAACTTTACACCATCATGTAGCGGCAGACCATTAGGCACAACAATTAGCTCATAGGCAAACACCTTAATGATGTGAAAGCTATCTCAAACTAGTATACTATAATGTTGCTCATAAAAACACCAATATCTACAAATAACCAAAAACAAATCTAAGGCTGGAGCAGTGCCTAAAAAATCCATTATTGCATTAAAATAAAGGTTATCCCATCAGCTATGCCAAAATGATGTCATACATCTGACCCCTACCTGAATTGAAGTGTTTGGAAAATAAAAAGTTCTTCTAAAAATTTAATTCACACAACATAACATTTTTCCTAAAATGTTTCATAATTTTTTATTATTTGTTTGCCCTGCGATTGGCTGGCCACCTATTTAGTGTTCCCCAGCTGGTCAGCTGGGATGGGCTCCAGCATCCCCCGCAACCCTTGTGAGTATAAGCGCTTCAGAAAACGAACGAATTATTATTTGTTTTGTAGCCACTCAGCTAAAAATGCTTTTGGGAGAACGTGGGGATAAACAGACTGAAGCTGAAGACAAGACTGTTATGCTGGTCCACACAACCAAGCAGCTTGCTGACATTGCACATAAGGTAATTACTGCATGAGGTTTCAGAAATACATTTATATTAATGTATTTCCATGAACATTTTGATGAGGTCTTTCCAATGTGATATACAAAAGTCTCAATAATTGTCTTAAAATGTATTATTGGGATTCATTGGGATCAAATCGAATCGTGACTTTAATCGTGATACAAATTGTATCGCCAGAAATGAAGCGATACCCCAGGTTGAAACTATACATGAATCGAGTCAATTAACGAGTACGCTAATTAAAGATGGTCATTTAAACCAGAGAAGAACAATTCAGGTTATCCATGAAAACAAGTATGTAAGAGAGAATCTTGAAACATGGATAGTGGTTGTTGTGAGACAGCCAAGTGAATGCTTTTATTGCCAGTATGAGATAGAATGAGAGTGATGAAATGAGAGCCCAGTAGAGGGTAGCAATGTTCGAAAGTGAGAATCAATGCATCCGTGACAATATTTTCAAAATAAAATAATGGATAAGGAAATGCATTTACTTTTGGGGGATTTCGTAACTTGGATCTCTTTCGTATCTCGAGTCACTCATTTGCATATAAAAAAATCTTAACCTCAAAATTTTGTATCTAGAGGCATTCGTAAGTAGAGGTATGACTGTACGCATAGACGCATACACTAATACCTTGAAATATGAGCTTAAGGCGCTCCGGTACCAAGCTCGTATGTCAATTTACTTGTATCTCAAATCAGTTTTTCCCATAGAAAATAACAAAATACAAATGAATCCGTTCCCAACCTCTGAAAAAAACACCCAAAATATGATATCACAATCGAAAAACATGTTTTTAATTGTTGTAATTCTCCACCTATGCTCACAAAGTAACAAATACCGATCTAGTGGTTATGATCTGCAATAAAATGTGACATTTTTCTGTACAGTATTGCATGGAGCTCTTACCTTTGAGACAGGCGGTAGCAGCTTGACACGTTCGATTCGCTACACTTTTGTGACACTACGTAACATGACAAACTTTAAATTTAAATTAAATGAACTTCGGTTACTATACACACGCTTAAAAATGATGTAACCTTGTGCTATAACTGAGGCAAAGGTGTTAATGTATTCCGCCACAGCTTTAGACTGGGAATTTTCCTTGTATCTCAAATTTCTCATATGTTTGGACACTTGTATGTCAAGGTATTACTGTATACGCATATGCATATACATATATACGCATATACATACAGTAAACCCTCGAATATCGCAGTTAATGTAGACCAGACATGAAAGACTGCGAAGTAGTATCACCACCATTATTACTACCACAATACAGTAATACCTTGACATACGAGTGCCCCGACATACGCGGAATTCGAGGTACGAGTAAAATTCCGAGCAAATATTTACCTTGAGATACGAGACACATTTTGAGATAGGAGCATTTGAGACAGCCAGGTGGCCAGGCCGAGAGAGGCTGCTTATTATTTCAGCACACTGTCTTTCTCCCAGCATCTCCCTTGTGCAAAGATCTGTACGAGCACCGGGCGGAGCGTTGCATTTTTTTCGTTTTTTTGCGTTAGTCAGTGCAGAATTAAGTGAAACACAATGGATCCAAAGCAAGCTGGTGCAATGAAGGTGTGAGGTTCACCCTTTAGGCATTCCCAAATGCACACACAAATATAACAGACATCTGACTCATGACCGGTGTCTTGCAAGAGAGAATCGATCCACACGCGCCTTCGGACGATCCTTCTCCCGAATCGACGCCTCTCTTGCTTATTTATTACATAAGATTCACAACATGCATCTCAGTTCTCAAAACAATTGAAGGTCTGCCGGATCTTCCCGAGGGAGCTCGTGTGAGCCAGACATGAAGAAGTCGATGTTTCTCATAGCATTTGGAAGTCCTCCGTATCTTCCCAAGCCAGCTTGATGTGAACCACACTTTCAGAAGTCCAGCTGCAGAGGGGAGTGACCTTCAGGTTGTTTAGGTTCACTTAGGAGCGAGTAGTTGCAGTTGTATTAAAATGACCTTTTTAATGTTAATAACCCTAAATAAAGCAAAGCGTTCTTCATTGCAAGCAAATATATAATAATGTACTATTAATAACCCTAACGAAGGGTAGTGCGAAGAAAAGGCGTATGATGACAATTGATATTTAGCACGAAATAATGGAAAACATGAGTAGTGCACGCGTGACTGTGCTTACTCGTCAATACGTGTGGAGAAGCAGGAAGTTTGCCCCGAAAGCTGCCGTGGAACACATGAACCTCTTTGACTTGGGTATTGCACAAGAAGGTTTAAATTTAGTGTAAAGTAAGATTAAAACTTTTTTTGTGTGTATAGAAATCTAAGTTCATTTAAGTTAAATTTTAAGTTTATGTTACATTACGAGTGCATCCGTCAAGTCTGTCTCTCTCTCTCTCCCTCTATCTTTCTCTCTCCCATCCGCGAACTCCCCGTTGTATTGAATAATGCCTCATTTTATAATTGAATATCATAACCACTAGTTTTTTGTTACTCTGATAGTAGATGGTGAATTACAACCAATAAAAATATGTTTTCCGTTGTAATATCCTGTTTTGGGTGCTTTTTTTCAGAGGTTGGGAACAAATTAATTTTTATTTAGATAATTTCTAAGGGAAACATTGATTTGAGATACGAGTAAATCGACATACAAGCTCAGTCCCGGAACGCATTAAGCTCGTATCTCAAGGTATGACTGTACAGTCGTACCTCTACTTACGAAATTAATTGGTTCCAGTACTTTTTTCATGAGTTGAACATTTTGTAAGTAGAGCAGTACTTTATATGTAAATTCTCTAATTCATTCCACGGTTCTCACACAACTACCAACAAAACCCTTTAACATTGGTCAAAGTGTCCCATTTTTTATGAAAGATGTGAGAAAAACACAAAAATGAGAGAAAATGATAAGAAAATGATTTATTAATGTCTTAAAATGAATAACAAGCATACAAAATCTATCCATGTTGAAACGCAGGTGAACAAGAGGCAGCCAATGGTATGCACCATAGAGGGAGCACACAAATTCACGAACACGTGAACACACATCATAAATGCAACACTAAGAATTCAAACTGCAACATTAACAACATTAATCAACAGCATTAACGTTTTGTGATTTCTTTGAAATTTAATTTTTCACCCATTTTATTAGTGGTTCTTACCTGTTTGGATTTAATTAGCCCTTCTGCAGTGCTTGTTTACAGACATTTTGAGAAAAAATGATCGTAAGACAATTGCCTTTTACGACTTTTAAAAATATTTCTAAAATGCACAAGACAAACATTGTCAAAGTGAGCGATCGCACGACTCGTGAACACTTTTTCAGGGGTTTTTTTTCCACAAAGTCGGAAAGTTCATACAATTTCTCCCCCGTTTTTTTTTCTGATTTGTGCCGTTGGAATGGTGGCTGCTTCTTCCTCAGCCGCCTTCTCGTTGAATTCCTCGTGTATTTCCAAGCATTGCATTTATTCCTGCTCCGTTGAGAGTTTGTTTTGGTGCCCCTCGACCAACACGTCAACGTCCTCCTTACTGAACAAGAGCCTCCACGGCGTAATGTCACCCGGGCTCACATTTCTCCAAAATAATCCCTCTTTGCTGCTCCTCTAAGACATCCAATTCGCCGATTAAGTTTTAGTCTCAAATAAGCGCCACAGCGTAAGGTCGCGCGGGACTCGCATTTCTGATAAAAAATCACCCTCACACTAACTTGCCAAATACTCCCAAAATTTCTTTTATGCGTATACAAGTAGGGGGGCCCGGCTTTGCCGGTCCCACCTGCATGTTTATAACCAAAAGATAGTTGTTGCGCTATAAAAAAAAATCTCTCTTGAAAATTGGGTTAGATGAGAAGGAACGTTTCAGTTACACGGATAGCACAGCAAACATGTATACAATTATGTACAGGTATACAGAAGCAGGAGTTTGCCTTTTAGGAAAAAGTAAGGAAAACTGACAGTCAATTTC
Organism: Stigmatopora argus; assembly: GCF_051989625.1. Lineage (NCBI taxonomy): Eukaryota > Metazoa > Chordata > Actinopteri > Syngnathiformes > Syngnathidae > Stigmatopora > Stigmatopora argus. The sequence goes on along the minus strand of NC_135405.1, from coordinate 2,594,755 downwards.
AAAAGAAAGGATGACGAATTTTACCTATTTAAGCAATGTTTGGGTGTTCACTGCAGTGTGCACTGAAGAAGATATGGATTTTTCAAATCTGCAGAGTGTAATGCTTAAAACTACCACAAGAGAGTAGCAAGTTAACATATTTCTTCATATCACTTTATCAGTTGTTGCACAAAGGCAGTCCATGGCAATGGAGAAAAATGCAACAGAAAGCATTTCAGCAGGTGAAAGAACTGTTACACTCATCACACCTGCTCGTGCATTTTGACCCAGACAAAGACATCATCTTATCCTGTGATGCTTCACCATATGGTGTGGGAGCTGTCCTTTCCCACCGCATGGAGAATGGAACTGAAAAGCCTATTGGATATGTGTCACATACACTTACAGCAGCTGAAAAAGGCTACTCACAGCTCGAGAAGGAAGAGCTAGCTGTGGTTTTTGCTGTAAAACGTTTTCATCAGTACCTGTATGGCCGTGGTTTTACTATTTTTACAGACCATAAGCCCCTATTATGTCTATTTGGTGAGACGAAAGGTATCTCAGCCATGGCTTCAGCACGTGTACAGCGCTGGGCATTAACATTGTCACCGTACCAGTATCGCATAGTCTACAAGTCAGGGAGTGAAAATTCAAATGCTGATGCTTTCAGCCGTCCGCCCCTTCCTGACACTCCAAGTCTGTGTAGTCTACCCCTAGAGACTGTGTTTCTGTTAGACAGAATGTCAACCTCACCTGTGACAGCCAAACAAATAAAATTGTGGACTGATAGAGACCCAGTTTTGTCACAGGTTAAAGGCTGGTTGACGCAGGGCTGGCCCGCAGCAGTTGAGCAGGAAGAGCTTAAACCTTATGCTAAGTGGCAACAAGAGCTCAGTGTTCAGGATGGCTGCATCCTGTGGGGATCCCGAGTCATTGTCCCGCCCCCAGGAAGAACACAGATCATAGTCCTACATGAAGCTCATCCAGGGGTTTCCCGTATGAAAAGCCTCGCCAGATCTTTTGTGTGGTGGCCTGGTTTGGATGCTGTCTTAGAAGAAAATGTAAAAGCATGGTCACAATATCAGATGAACCAAAAGATGCCAACAGCAGCTCCACTCCACCCATGGGAGTGGCCTCGTCGTCCATGGTCCAGACTCCATCTGGATTTTGGTGGAAAATTTATGGATCACATGTTCCTGGTGTTAGTGGACTCACATTCTAAATGGGTCGAAGCACACATTATGTCAAAAATCACAGCTTCAGAAACTGCTGACACACTCAGAAGCATTTTTGCCACACACGGTCTGCCCGTTACCGTTATCACTGATAATGGGCCTACTTTCACCAGTGATGTTTTCAATGAATTGGTGGAGAAAAATGGAATCCGCCACATTTGTACTGCACCTTATCACCCCGCCTCAAACGGCTTAGCAGAATGTGCAGTTGAGACACTGAAAGCAGGCCTGAAAAAAATGTCAGGACATTCAGTGAAAGTGAAGCTTTCACGTTTCCTGTTCCAGTACCGGCTTACTCCTCACTCAACCACTGGTTTATCCCCAGCTGAGATGCTGATAGGGAGGAGACCCAAATCTCATCTAGATCTGCTTCATCCAGATGTGGGAGCCAGATGATCAGAAAGCTAGGAGCGACCGGCATGCTAGAGAACAGCTGTTTAAACCAGGAGACAGTGTTTATGTGAAAAACTTTGGCAGTGGCTCACCATGTCTGCCAGGTGTAATTCACCTTAGTTCTGGTCCTGTGTCTGTTATTGTGGATCTACAGGATGGCAGACTGATTCAAAGGCACCCTGACCACATGTGTATCCGCACTGAAGGAGAGGGGAAGGAGCCTCAGATTGTTTCACACGACAACAGTAAGAACAATTCTACGGACTGTATGGTTGTACCAGTTGTACCAGAGCACACTGATGAGCTGCCAGTGCAAGCTGGTCCACCTTCACCAGCCCCAAATCCTTCCAACGATCCACTGTCTACTCCCAAAACTGTGAGCACTACTGCAGAACTGAGAAGGTCAAAGAGGCACCACAAGCCTCCTGATAGACTGCGTTTCTAAATTAAGAAATGCCTATGACGTGTTTACAAAAATGTTGTTTTGAGTTTAAAAACACACAAAAATGACAACACAGTCAGTTTAAATGTTTCATATCTTAGAGATATTTGTTCCTGGTGAAGTGGCAATCTGTTGCTAAGAGTAAGAGTTGTATTTAGCACTTTTAAACAATGACTAAAATGCTATATGTTTATGTGAGTTGAGTCTTGTTATATATTTCAACTTTAGGGAGGTTATAGACTGTGATTGTGTCACAGTAAGAATGTACCCCGGAACATTCTGTGTTTGCCACAGTTTCTCCACGTCAACGTTATGATGAAACGCATTGGTAGATTCCCGCCACTGATTGTAAATTACCAAGGGCTTTATTTACTAAAATGTTCAGAAAATGTTACCGTGCATTATTTATTCAGGTCATAACAGTCAGTAACAGAGGGTCAGTCCGAGAACAGTAGATAAATAAATTAGAGTGGTGGCAGGCGTAAGGCAAAATCTAGGAAGCAGGTAGGGGTCATGTAACGGGCGATCGGAGGGCAGGTAGACAAATCAAAGAACAGCAAGCAGGCAGATAAACTGAAAACAGGCAGGTCCGAATAACAGGTAGGCAGTTAGGTGGTAACAGGCTGGAAAGATGGATGTGATTTATGACAATCTGGCAAGTGAGAAGTGGCTGCAGAGGCTTATATATGGAATCTGATGCTTGATGAGGGATTAACACCAGGTGAACAAGGCAGCACAGCTGACTTGCATGACTTGATTGCTGGACAATGGTAGAGCAGTGTAGAGGAATACTTACAGCCCCGCCTCAGGCCGTTACAATGCTTGTGGGGTATTGCAGGGGTTGATAAAATCACAGAAAAATAGGAAAAGTCACAAAGATTACAGCGTGCAATGATCTGAACTACGTGATAAATAGACACTAAATGAGTGCGGAGAGGAGCAAGGTTGAGATGCTGTAAAATGTATTGTAACATCGACAAAGACGTCACTACCTTTGTAAGGATTTTAATCAATTATTTGTAATTCGAAAACACAACACGACCACTGTACGCCGTAGCCGACACAAACATACATTCATTTATATTCTGTATCATCACAAAGGTCGCGGGGAGTGCTGCGTTGGTGGCCAGCCAATCACAGGAGGCAGACGACAATTCTCATACAGTGGTACCTCGACATACGAGTGGCCCGACATACGAGCAATTCGAGATACGAGTAAAATTTCGGGCCAATATTTATCTTGAGATACGAGACAAATTTTGATATGCAAGCAGACAGCGGACGCGAGATGCTGCTCATAAGAACATCATGGGCACTGTCTCTCTCCCCACAACTCCCTCGTGTAATGTCTCTGGTCGCAACTCCCTCTTTGTAATGTCTCTGCGTTGCATTTTTTCAGTGGTTTTTGCCCGTTAGTCAGTGCGAATTGCGTATATACTTCTCGTTGGCAAGTGGTCGTGCGTTATCCTATTGGTTATCCTATTGTGAGGACATTTGTGTGCATCATTTTGGGAATATTTTGAAGGGAATACAAACTCAAACAACCCTCGATATTGACTGAAAGTCAGTGTGGAGGTGTTACACCCTGCATTCGATCTTGACACACAGGGGGAAATAATCAGAACAGCGACATGTTGTTGTTACTTCAATCCAAACTTTTACTGTAATCAATTAACACAAAAACCCATAACATACAATTCAACCCATATATATACATTATCAACACGTTAGAACCCAAAACATAATGTACAATTACACCTATATATATAAATATATATATATTCAACACTTTAGAACCCAAAACACAATGCACACACACACTCGTTCAACACACGGTCATAACTTGTCATATCTTTTCCCATTACAACTTCCAGTAGTCCTACTATTATTCAACAGGGCAAACAATGCAATATCAACAATATAACATCCTTTCTATGACCGTTATAGACACTGTCAACGATAATGGTGGCCGAAGGTAGCGTGCTAAATGCTATTCCATGTGCGTGCCCCGAGACTCTCACATTCACGCCCGTAATTCAAAAGTAAATAAACATTAATAACCATTATCTCTTTTCTCACACGCTAAACAGTGTATATTACAAACCCCAAACTCAAACAGCCTTTACAACAAACAGCATACCTTGACACACAGGGGGAAATAATCAGAACAGCGACATGTTGTTGTTACTTCAATCCAAACTTTTACTGTAATGATTCAACACACCTCCCGTGCTTCAAGCTATTTGCTAAGACATCAATAATCGAATACCGATCTACTTTAACATGCCCCACACTTGCCATGTGGATCCAAGGATCACCAATCGAACACCGATACACACATTCAATCCAAACTCGTCATAGCTTCTTTACATGCAATCGTTAATAAATCAAACACTCTAGCATGTCACACTAATAAATCAAACACTAGTATGTCACACTAATAGATCAAACACTCTAGTATGTCACACTCTCCCCCACAAAAATAAATGTCGTCCCGACATCAGTATATTCCAAATATCTTCCCCTTGTTGGTTGTAATGTTGAACAGTCTAGCGAACTTGTCATTTCACATCCTCTTCTGTAAACTGATACTCATGAAAACTCCAGGCGGCAAGGGCCACAGTTCAAATATAATCCACAACTCGTACGGTTCACGTTCACTGGATGGAAACTGTAATCACAGTCGTAACAGTCCATGTTCGCATAATACATGCCACCCTTGTAGGCTCAAGCCTGTTGGAGTCCATACATAAAGGGTGGTTGAATGTAATATGGCTGCAGGTGTACTAACCAAGGAACCACTCCTGGTGCAGGGTAAGCAGGTACCAGCTGATGTGGTGACTGAGTACTATAACAGGAGGGGACACCAAGCTGATCATAGGTCGTTCGTCGTGGTGGATGTCTCTCCCTTCTTGGCCGTTCATAAGTCAACGCCTCAGGTTCATTCACAGTGGTTGGCGGAGAGGTCTCTGATAAATGATCATCACGAGGATCTTCAACAGCCAGATTTGTTCCCTCACCAGGCAGGTCCTCCCGCTGATAGTCATCTTCTCGTTGTACTGGTCCGGAAGCAGGGCCCTTCACTCCGAGTCTCCGATTCGCTGACAGTGGCCTGTGCTTAGACTCCATCCCTTGGGCATCTCCCTCATTTAGCACCTGGAGGGGCTTGTAGTGAAAGTCATCTTCGTAACCACTGTCTTGGTCTGTCTCTTGAAGATGAGATACCGGCTGCTGTTTATTTCTCTCCATACTCTTGTCAATTTTTCCTCCTTCTGGTGTCAGGTTTTTTATCAGGATGCGCTCTCCTGGTTGTAGCACGGAGCTCCTCACTTTGGTGTCATAGTGCTTTTTACCTCGTTCTGCAGCGTTTCGTACACTCACGGTGGCAATGGTGTACGCCTCCTCCATCCCTTGTCTCCCTTTCTCCACTTTGGCCTTGTATAACTCCAGTTCATCGCGATAGGCGCGGGCTGCACGGGCGTCTACGAGCAGCTTCAAATTCTCCTGCTGGAGCCTCTTTATTTCTTCCTCCATGTTTTCCTGCTGGTGTCTGTTGTCCAGCAGTTGTTCATTCCTCTCTTCTAGCTCTTGTCTAAGTCGTCTGATCTTTGCCTTTGAATCGGCAGGTTCCACCATCAGGTGTTGCTGAGTTCCCACCTGCTGCTGCTGCATGCTGGGAGGATTGACGATGGCCAGTGGACTGGGTGTGCCACAAAGCACACGAACCACACCTTCCCTTTCCTGAGTTAGCTCTGCTATAGTCTCTTCTTTTAGTGGTCTGCCTCCTCGGATTTTACATCCAGCTTGGAAATGTTCTCCACTCCCACACCGATAACAATGTGTGCACTTCACATCTCGCCCTCCCTGCTGACAAGCAAAACACCTTCTTGGGACATAAGCAGGGCGGCTAGTGTTCCAGGGGGGTGCTGGGGGCTTGCTGTAGTAATTTTGTTTTGCAAAAGGTGGCTGGGGCTCCCTAACTGGTCTTCTAACTGAAGGTGGGAGGTAGGACTGAGGCTGAAACATAGCCTGCTGTAGTGTCTTTCTGATCTGAGCTATCTCTGCACTGAGATCTTTAAGAGAAGCAACACTTGCCTTAAGTTCAGTCAACTCCGCTCGTACCTCACGGGACACTTTTGGTTTTTCTTCTCCAGGGCAATTGGTAGGTCGTAGTTCTTCTAAGTGCACCTTGCTAATATGTGTCGCTGCCTGTGGGGTACTAAACTTCTTTTTATTTCTCCTTTCTGTTTCATTAGCACAGGCTACATTTAACCGCTCTAGCAAAAGCTCATCTGAAGTCTTACAGTTCAGCAAGAGAGGCTGCATATCTACTCTAACACTGTCACTCTGGAGACCAGTGAGTATCGTGTGCAAGCACATACGCTGGACTAAACTTGGGTTGTACTGGATTCCTGATTCTGATTCTCGAGATGCAAACAGTACCTTCTGCCTAAGAACTAAGACTCGCATTAAGAAACTTTGAGGAGTCTCTTTGATATGCTGCACTTCTGAAGCTAACTGCACATAGAGGTCGGTAGCACTCCTTTCCTGAAAATGAGCGCGTAGGATGCGTTTGAGTGTGGGAAGAGTGAGGTTAGGTTTCTCTTCCAAATAATTACGTAGCTGCAAACTGGGGGAGATAGCTCTGATAACTGCATCAATAATTTCCACATCTAGGTAACCCCTATTCAGTCCATTTTCAATTTGATGAACAAGGCTGGAGAATGTCAGCTTGTCCCTTTGGCCTGGTTCACCTATCTGGCCAGCAATTTTGAAGTCCTTGCGCCAGTATGAGCTTGGCTGGGGCTGGGGAGACACACCCCCTTGAGGGTCCGCAGCATCTGGTAGCTGGGGCAAAGTTATTGGAGTCTCTTCCAATCTTGATCCTTGCTTTTCGTTTTCATCTATTTTGACTTCATGCTTCATATCTGATATTTTATCTTTCAGTTTCAACAATTCAGACATGCCTTCATCCTCTACTTCCTCTAGTTCTTCTCTTTCTAGGTACTTTACAATGTGAGCCACTAATGATAGACGTGATTTCCGTTTAACACTTCTTAATATGTTAAGAAAATCACATATTTCCAGTAGGTTATTTTCCGTCAGGTTGTTCCATGTTCCTACCACCTCTTCGAGTAACTGTTCCATTTTGTTGACGATCTAGGAGCTCTGTTGACTGTACAGGAGTGAACTCTGAACTGGCACGTCTTTACTGTCCATCTGATGATCTCGTAGGCCTCAGATGACAAGTACTCAACCGCCAACTTCCAGTTCTTCTTAAACAGCAACACCTCCTCTCACTGCCATCGGCCTGGTTTTGTGGGGGGATTTAGCTGGCTCAGAATTCAGTGAGCAGGTCTTGGACACTGGACATCTGAACAGCAATCCCAGCGGTGCCTCCAAAATGTTACACCCTGCATTCGATCTTGACACACAGGGGGAAATAATCAGAACAGCGACATGTTGTTGTTACTTCAATCCAAACTTTTACTGTAATCAATTAACACAAAAACCCATAACATACAATTCAACCCATATATATACATTATCAACACGTTAGAACCCAAAACATAATGTACAATTACACCTATATATATAAATATATATATATTCAACACTTTAGAACCCAAAACACAATGCACACACACACTCGTTCAACACACGGTCATAACTTGTCATATCTTTTCCCATTACAACTTCCAGTAGTCCTACTATTATTCAACAGGGCAAACAATGCAATATCAACAATATAACATCCTTTCTATGACCGTTATAGACACTGTCAACGATAATGGTGGCCGAAGGTAGCGTGCTAAATGCTATTCCATGTGCGTGCCCCGAGACTCTCACATTCACGCCCGTAATTCAAAAGTAAATAAACATTAATAACCATTATCTCTTTTCTCACACGCTAAACAGTGTATATTACAAACCCCAAACTCAAACAGCCTTTACAACAAACAGCATACCTTGACACACAGGGGGAAATAATCAGAACAGCGACATGTTGTTGTTACTTCAATCCAAACTTTTACTGTAATGATTCAACACACCTCCCGTGCTTCAAGCTATTTGCTAAGACATCAATAATCGAATACCGATCTACTTTAACATGCCCCACACTTGCCATGTGGATCCAAGGATCACCAATCGAACACCGATACACACATTCAATCCAAACTCGTCATAGCTTCTTTACATGCAATCGTTAATAAATCAAACACTCTAGCATGTCACACTAATAGATCAAACACTCTAGTATGTCACAGAGGCGGGGCAAAAAGAGCCAACCCGGGAGAAGAAAGGTATCAAAATGTCAAACAAAATTAGAATTAAGTTTAGTGTTAGGTTCGATTAAACTTATTTTTGAGTGTGTCTGCATCGTAATCCAAGTTCATTTAAATTTGTTTATGTTGTGTTACGAGTGCGTTGCCGTGCAAAAAGCCCCCTCCCCTCCATCCCTCTCTCTGTCCGTCTCTCTCTCTCCCCCACTTCGAAATCTGTATAATTGTAGTACTATTAAACACATTTTATTAATATTAAACAACTAGTTATGTGTTACTTTGTTAATAGATGGAGAATTTGAACAAATAAAACATTTTTTCCAATCCGATATCCTGTTTTTGGTGTTTTTTCAGAGGGTTGGAACAAATTAATTTGTCTTTAGTTCATTTCAATGGGAAACGTTCATTTGAGTTACGAGAAAATCGACATACGAGCTCAGTCCCGGAACGAATTAAGGTCGTATCTCGAGGTACCACTGTACTTAGGCGGAATTTAGAGTGCTCAATCAGCCTACCATGCGCTGTGAACCTATAAGAATGACAAAAATTGAGTCAGCTTTATCACTTTGGGTTACAAAGCCATTCCTAAAAAAGGTTTTAAAGTCGCCCATTCAAAGCTAAGACTGTCATCTGATTTGCTGAGGCATGCAATTTTTCAAAAACCATTCAGTGTTGCTGAGTTTTAAAAATCTTTAAAGGAAGAGAGGGTCAACATATATCCACCCAGGTGTGAAAGACTTGTTTTCAATTCAAGTGGTTTATTTCATTTGTTAATGCTGATGAATTTAAACCAGCTATTAAGTTTTGGAAGCAATTAGTTTCCACAGCTAGCCAGGTAGTTTGGAATAGTATCTTTTCTCGGTCTGGAATTTTCACCTGTTTGACGATTTCTTATGTAAATATGGGAAAAATTTGCAAACAAATTAGAATTTGAAAAAGGGCAGTTACTCTTCAGGGCACTATTGTACATGTAATTTCCTTATTCTTCTATTTCAGGTTGGCTTGATACATGCAAAATAGATTCAGATGGACCCTTACAGGATGATATGATGACTTCATAACATATGCCTAATTACCTAATTAAAACATTTAGTTTCTTTATATTTTAACTTTATGTATTAAAAATTACACCTTAAAAACGTGTTGTTTGCACTGAAGGGGTCTATGATCCTCATATATATATATATATATATATATATATATATATATATATATATATATATATATATATAATTATTATCATTATTATTATTTTTATTATTATTTTATTATTTTTTTTTGTCCATCAGATAAACTTGTTGTTGTTGTGTATCGTTGTGGAATTGTCTTCTCTATGAAACATGTCACCCCTGCACACTAATACATCTGTGAAACATTGTGTATTCATGGTGAGTAGTGTTTGTGTCTCTGTGATATATGTCTTGTCTAGTATTTGAGTACAGTATGTTGCACAGTGACCATAAACCAATGGTCCAATTTGACTACATATGAGTGTACAAAGTAAAAAAATAAATATATGTTCTAATAATTGTATGTTTGCAATTATTGATTTTGAAAAGCAAACATACTTCTGATTCACAACATGGTTTTACAGCTAATTGTATGGTAAATGTTTTGTTTGAAATACAGTGCGCGTATATGACATACATCTGACGTATTCAGCATCTGTAACCAGTGCAGTCTGTAAACAATATAAGAACATTTATATGAATTGAGCAGGCATATTTTTCTGCCCCTTATTTTATAATCTTATAGTCAGTTACTAATGAGCGAAATTAGATTAGAAAAAATCAAGTTTACTCATCCCGTACTCGGGAAATTCAATGTCGCAGTAGCAAGAAGGTGAGAGCACAGACACAGGAAAAGACATTGTGTGTGTGTGTATATATATATATATATATATATATATATATATATATATATATATATATATATATATATATATATATATATATATATGTATATGTATATGTATATATATATATGTATATATATGTAGACATATATATGTAGACATGTATATGTAGACATGTATATGTAGACATGTATATGTAGACATGTATATGTAGACATATATATGTAGACAAATATATGTAGACAAATATATGTAGACATATATGTGTATGTATGTGTATGTATGTGTATGTATACGTGTACGTATACGTGTGCGTGTGCGTGTGCATGTGCGTGTGCATATGTATATGTACATATATGGACCGTGCATTTCACACCTGGGCCTTCAGTAGTGCTACGTGTGAATCAATCCAACCCTCAATAAGTATTTTATGTCTATAAAACCTTTACCGCAGCTACAGCTGCGACACATAAAAAGAATCAATAATAACCTCAAAAATTTAAATATTATTTCGGAAAATAGACACATTTTACTCAACAAAAATTCTTTTTTTTTGATACACAAAATTCATCCTCCTTTCTTTCCTCAAGAAGATTTCAATTACTCTGTCGTACAGATTACATGTGCGTTTCAGGTCCATCAAGAAGTTATTTCCTATCGCCATCAAAGCTAATGCTGAAAGTCTAGTCTGTCCTGTTGTATTTCTGGCATAAGTTTTGATTCTATTTAGGGCTGAAAATGTCCGTTCGACAGAAGCAGTGGACACGGGGATGGTCACTGCCAAACACACTAATGTGTACAGCTGCCCCGTGCTCTCACTCAGATTTTTCTGCTGAAGGAAGTCAAGGAGATCAGTGGGAGATTTTCCTGCAAAATCATCAATGGCATACATTACAATCAGTTCTGTTCTTAGCCGAGGCAGATCGAAAAGTGTTCCGTGGCTCTGCGTTAAGGTGGAAAAGGCTGCATGTGGGAAAGTTTCCTGGTATTCCCGAAACATCTGCGAGTCGAGGAGGGAGAGAAACATCAGTCTTTCGTGGTCTTGAAATCTGGTCCACGTCTGGCAAATAATATTGTCCAGAATCCTGTCGTGAAGTTGTTGGTAGTGCACGCGAGAATCTTGCGCTTGACCTCTTCATGCGCTTGGAGCACCCGCACTGCGTTCAGTGGCCTCGTAGATTTCCTCATATCGGCTCCTCTCACGTTCAACTGTGTCACAAAACTCCTTTACTCTTGGAAGACAAAGCTGTAGATCCAGTTTGTTGTTCTGTAGTATTGAAAAAATGCTCAAAAATGCCATTAAATGTGTGAAGCAAAAAACAAAATTCAAAATCATCCAGACGTGCTTTAAATCCATCAGCACACCGCACAAACTCCTCGTCGTACTCGTCATGCATGATGCTCCAGGATGTGATGAAACAGTTCCTTTAGAGCCGCTCTCTTCTCAAATACTGTATTGACCACCCTGGATGCGTACTGCCACTGTGTTGGTGCCACACGGGGCAGACGCCGCTGGCAGATTTCGTCCAGCAGCTGTGTGCGTCGAGGGGATCTCGAAAAAAATGCAGCAAAGCCATTCAGGTGAGCAAAAAATATCTTGCATTTGTTACACCCTGCATTCGATCTTGACACACAGGGGGAAATAATCAGAACAGCGAGATGTTGTTGTTACTTCAATCCAACTTTTACTGTAATCATTAACACAAAAACCCATAACATACAATTAAACCCATATATATACATTATCAACACGTTAGAACCCAAAACATAATGTACAATTACACCTATATATATATAAATATATATATTAGCAACACTTTAGAACCCAAAACACAATGCACACACACACTCGTTCAACTCACGGTCATAACTTGTTATATCTTTTCCCCTTACAACTTCCAGCAGTCCTACTATTATTCAACAGGGCAAACAATGCAATATCAATAATATAAAATCCTTTCTATGACCGTTATAGACACTGTCAACGATAATGGTGGCCGAAGGTAGCGTGCTAAATGCTATTCCATGTGCGTGACCCGAGAATCTCACATTCACGCCCGTAATTCAAAAGTAAATAAACATTAATAACCATTATCTCTTTTCTCACACGCTAAACAGTGTATATTACAAACCCCAAACTCAAACAGCCTTTACAACAAACAGCATACCTTGACACACAGGGGGAAATAATCAGAACAGCGAGATGTTGTTGTTACTTCAATCCAACTTTTACTGTAATGATTCAGCACACCTCCCGTGCCTCAAGCTATTTGCTAAGACATCAATAATCGAATACCGATCTTCTTTAACATGCCCCACACTTGCCATGTGGATCCAAGGATCACCAATCGAACACCGATACACACATTCAATCCAAACTCGTCATAGCTTCTTTACATGCAATCGTTAATAAATCAAACACTCTAGCATGTCACACTAATAAATCAAACACTAGTATGTCACACTAATAGATCAAACACTCTAGTATGTCACACTCTCCCCCACAAAAACAAATGTCGTCCCGACATCAGCATATTCCAAATATCTTCCCCTTGTTGGTTGTAATGCTGAACAGTCTAGCGAACTTGTCATTTCACATCCTCTTCTGTAAGCTGATACTCATGAAAACTCCAGGCGGCAAGGGCCACAGTTCAAATATAATCCACAACTCGTACGGTCCACGTTCACTGGATGGAAACTGTAATCACAGTCGTAACAGTCCATGTTCGCATAATACATGCCACCCTTGTAGGCTCAAGCCTGTTGGAGTCCATACATAAAGGGTGGTTGAATGTAATATGGCTGCAGGTGTACTAACCAAGGAACCACTCCTGGTGCAGGGTAAGCAGGTAGCAGCTGATGTGGTGACTGAGTACTATAACAGGAGGGGACACCAAGCTGATCATAGGTCGTTCGTCGTGGTGGATGTCTCTCCCTTCTTGGCCGTTCATAAGTCAACGCCTCAGGTTCATTCACACCGGTTGGCGGAGAGGTCTCTGATAAATGATCATCACGAGGATCTTCAACAGCCAGATTTGTTCCCTCACCAGGCAGGTCCTCCCGCTGATAGTCATCTTCTCGTTGTACTGGTCCGGAAGCAGGGCCCTTCACTTCGAGTCTCTGATTCGCTAGCAGTGGCCTGTGCTTAGACTCCATCCCTTGGGCATCTCTCTCATTTAGCACCTGGAGGGGCTCATAGTGAAAGTCATCTTCGTAACCACTGTCTTGGTCTGTCTCTTGAAGATGAGATACCGGCTGCTGTTTATTTCTCTCCATACTCTTGTCAATTTTTCCTCCTTCTGGTGTCAGGTTTTTTATCAGGATGCGCTCTCCTGGTTGTAGCACGGAGCTCCTCACTTTGGTGTCATAGTGCTTTTTACCTCGTTCTGCAGCTTTTCGTACACTCACGGTGGCAATGGTGTACGCCTCCTCCATCCCTTGTCTTCCTTTCTCCACTTTGGCCTTGTATAACTCCAGCTTGTCAGCTTTGATTGCGCGTTCTCTCAGCGCATCCAGTTCATCACGATAGGCGCGGGCTGCACGGGCGTCTACGAGCAGCTTCAAATTCTCCTGCTGGAGCCTCTTTATTTCTTCCTCCATGTTTTCCTGCTGGTGTCTGTTGTCCAGCAGTTGTTCATTCCTCTCTTCTAGCTCTTGTCTAAGTCGTCTGATCTTTGCCTTTGAATCGGCAGGATCCACCATCAGGTGTTGCTGAGTTCCCACCTGCTGCTGTTGCATGCTGGGAGGATTGACGATGGCCAGTGGACTGGGTGTGCCACAAAGCACACGAACCACACCTTCCCTTTCCTGAGTTAGCTCTGCTATAGTCTCTTCTTTTAGTGGTCTGCCTCCTCGGATTTTACATCCAGCTTGGAAATGTTCTCCACTCCCACACCGATAACAATGTGTGCACTTCACATCTCGACCTCCCTGCTGACAAGCAAAACACCTTCTTGGGACATAAGCAGGGCGGCTAGTGTTCCAGGGGGGTGCTGGGGGCTTGCTGTAGTAATTTTGTTTTGCAAAAGGTGGCTGGGGCTCCCTAACTGGTCTTCTAACTGAAGGTGGGAGGTAGGACTGAGGCTGAAACATAGCCTGCTGTAGTGTCTCTCTGATCTGAGCTATCTCTGCACTGAGATCTTTAAGAGAAGCAACACTTGCCTTAAGTTCAGTCAACTCCGCTCGTACCTCACGGGACACTTTTGGTTTTTCTTCTCCAGGGCAATTGGTAGGTCGTAGTTCTTCTGAGTGCACCTTGCTAATATGTGTCGCTGCCTGTGGGGTACTAAACTTCTTTTTATTTCTCCTTTCTGTTTCATTAGCACAGGCTACATTTAACCGCTCTAGCAAAAGCTCATCTGAAGTCTTACAGTTCAGCAAGAGAGGCTGCATATCTACTCTAACACTGTCACTCTGGAGACCAGTGAGTATCGTGTGCAAGCACATACGCTGGACTAAACTTGGGTCATACTGGAGTCCTGATTCTGATTCTCGAGATGCAAACAGTACCTTCTGCCTAAGAACTAAGACTCGCATTAAGAAACTTTGAGGAGTCTCTTTGATATGCTGCACTTCTGAAGCTAACTGCACATAGAGGTCGGTAGCACTCCTTTCCTGAAAATGAGCGCGTAGGATGCGTTTGAGTGTGGGAAGAGTGAGGTTAGGTTTCTCTTCCAAATAATTACGTAGCTGCAAACTGGGGGAGATAGCTCTGATAACTGCATCAATAATTTCCACATCTAAGTAACCCCTATTCAGTCCATTTTCAATTTGATGAACAAGGCTGGAGAATGTCAGCTTGTCCCTCTGGCCTGGTTCACCTATTTGGCCGGCAATTTTGAAGTCCTTGCGCCAGTATGAGCTTGGCTGGGGCTGGGGAGACACACCCCCTTGAGGGTCCGCAGCATCTGGTAGCTGGGGCAAAGTTATTGGAGTCTCTTCCAATCTTGATCCTTGCTTTTCGTTTTCATCTCTTTTGACTTCATGCTTCATATCTGATATTTTATCTTTCAGTTTCAACAATTCAGACATGCCTTCATCCTGCAGTTCCTCTAGTTCTTCTCTTTCTAGGTACTTTACAATGTGAGCCACTAATGATAGACGCGATTTCCGTTTAACACTTCTTAATATGTTAAGAAAATCACATATTTCCAGTAGGTTATTTTCCGTCAGGTTGTTCAATGTTCCTACCACCTCTTCGAGTAACTGTTCCATTTTGTTGACGATCTAGGAGCTCTGTTGACTGTACAGGAGTGAACTCTGAACTGGCACGTCTTTACTGTCCCTCTGATGATCTCGTAGGCCTCAGATGACAAGTACTCAACCGCCAACTTCCAGTTCTTCTTAAACAGCAACACCTCCTCTCACTGCCATCTGCCTGGTTTGTAGTGTTTGGGGGGATTTAGCTGGCTCAGAATTCAGTGAGCAGATCTTGGACACTGGACATCTGAACAGCAATCCCAGCGGTGCCTCCAAAATGTTACACCCTGCATTCGATCTTGACACACAGGGGGAAATAATCAGAACATTCTTTAAGCTTTGAGCCCCCCTGAGTCAGTACTAAATTGAGCCGATGGGCATAGCAGTGTATGAATAAAGCTAATGGTGCTCTCTCCCTAACTTTAGCTTGCACCCCATTTAATCCAGAAGACATGACCACTGCACCGTCATAACACTGCCACAACTTTACCCAGACATCCATTTTCCACCAAAAATTGAATGATGAGACCTGCAATGTCATCGGCTCACTTCCCACTGGTAATATTTTCCAATCTGACGAACCGCTCCTTGTCACCTTTGCCCGTGACGTAAAGCAGAACCAGTGCGAGCTGTGCTGCATTACTCGCGTCTGTCGTCTCGTCCATATATATGTATATACAGACGCTCCCCTACTTACGAACATACGACTTACGAACAACGGTACATACGAACATGTCTGCAAATTGCGTTTATGTCGAAAAATGTTCGCAAGTTCGATTTTGTATTTTTTCCGAGTAGTGCTTCTTTCCGCCGCTAATACGCCTGGCGCTGTGAGGGCTCAGCTCACCCAGCATCTACCTTCTTCGTTGCAATGCGGAAGTGCGTGAACGTATCTCCAGTGCGCAAAGAACCTTTTTCATTTGTATCATTAAATATCTCGTGCATCCATTATTGAATATGGTTGGTAAAAAGCGAAAGGCTTTTATTGAGGGAGTTGCAAGGAAGAGGCAAGCCATTTCATTTGAAACGAGTGGCAATAATAACGAAGCTTGATGCGAGTGAGAGTGGTGAGCGTTGCACATATACAACTTGAATCGTTCGACCGTCAGTACCATTTATAAACAGAAAGATCGAGCAGCAGGACCCAAATATTGAACGTTGCACAAAGTTTGCAAATCAATTGAATGATGCCATACAGTGCTACCGCATCATTTATGATGAAAAAAGAAGAAAACTGTGCAATCGTCGTTAGATCGCTTCTTTCGGCCAGTTTCTAATACATAAATCTCTCTCTCTATATATACAGTACTGTACATATTCTCTCCATTTTATTAAATGTTTTTTCAGTACAAACCAATGTGTGTTACTTATACAAGCCTTAAACATACAAATACACTTATATAAACCTTCAATATACTTATATAGGCCTTAAACATAAATTATAATACAAAATATAGCACTGAATCAACTTACAAACAAATTCAACTTATGAACAATCGCTCGGAACCTAACTCGTTCGTAAGTAGGGGAGCGTCTGTATATATATATATATATATATATATATATATATATATATATATATATATATATATATATATATATATATGAAGCTTGAAATGTGGCGAAAGGTGAAAAGTTTAAGGGGGCTAAATACTTTTGCTAAGCAATGCATTAATGCACGTTTCCATCTATCTGTTTTTCACAGAATAAGAAGAAGCAAGCGGTTGAATCACATGATACAGCTTGACATCATCAGTCAGTTTTCCAAAAGAATTGGATTGAGCAAATTTACGTTGTAACTTCTATCTTTCATATAATTTCCCAAAATAGTTAATCTTGATTGAATGTCATTTTATATCTCATGCATCCCTGTTATCGACTAATCATGATAAGGTTTGTTTTTTAAAGCTTCTTCACAAAACAGTGTCTCCTTGATCACTAGTTACTCCTCCAGTTTACAAACAGTTCATTTCTATTGCTGAGGAAAAAAGCCACCACTGGTACAGATTTGGAACCCTCTTACAAATGAGTATGTCAAATATTGTGATTATTTAAGTAATCGTGTGACAAAATACTTACCATTGCTCTTTTAGATGAGGTGATCAAGCTTTTGATAATTTATTACCTATTATTAATAAATATGTAGCTCACAACCAGAGATGTGATGGTTTATTTTTCAATAACTTTGAAACAAAAAAAATACAATTTTGCAATGACCAGTATGTATTTAATCATCTTTATAGGTGAGATTTATACCTCTTAGTATCCCGTCATACTCATGCCAATTATATACAGTAGATTTATCTTCTTCCATATGAAAAAACAATGAACAAAGATAAATCAACACCCAAAATGTGCCTTTCTTCCAGGCACCCACTACCAAGTTCCCTTAGGATTTGACAGGCTCTGGTCCCATCAGTAATGCAAATGCAAAACTTCTTATTCATGTCTGTCCATCAAAATCATTGTAACACACTGGAAGCGGCACAACTCTGTGCTGATGAGCTGCCTAATTAAATCACTCAGAGGGGGAACGTTATCAGACTGCTGTCAGAGCTTCCTGTGGCCAAACCCTCCCGCTACTTCCAGAGAGAAACAGTGTTCAACTTTGTCTGGAGTGTGTAGGGTCAATGATGCCAAATATGATGTCCTAGTGGTCATAAGATAAGGTTGTCAATTCGACTCAGGATCTATGCATGTTCAGGTATGGTCAAATGTTCTTTTTTTCTTTCTTTCTTTCGTCGAATAATAATAATGATGTTTATTCATTCATTCATTTTCTGAAATGTTTATCATCACAAGGGTCACAGGGGGTGCTGGAGCCTATCCCAGCTAACTACGGGCACCAGGAGGGGGGACACCCATATATCTATCTATCCATCCATCCATCCATCTATCCATCCGTCCGTCCGTCCGTCAACTATATTGCCACAGCAATCACTACTACTATTCTGTCGCTAGAGGGCAGTCGCTTGTCAGTTGGGAAACTAATGTTAATACGCCGGCACTAAATCATTATAAAGGCACGTCTTTATTCATATGGTCGTAAAAGGGATATACTAATTTGATGCCCTCTTAATGAATTTTAAAACCAGCACTAAGATAAAGTTTAGCCAAGGAAAAACAAAAAAAATCAAAGGCAAACCAAATCTGACAATGTTAAAGGTCAGAATTTTAGTTCAACGTTGTGTAGACATCTACAGTTGTGAGTATACTGGCCAGACGATGCCTCTATGCTATCAACTTGGTCTTGTCCATCCAATTAATTCTTACCCACGACCAGTCTCATTTCCCCCGACATGGCAGGACAGGGCCAGCCGTGATGGATTTGACATTAACGGGAAATGAAGCTGGGGAGATGTGACGCCCCAGTCCAATAGTGGCATTTGTCACTGGCCTGGTCATGCAGATTGGTCCAGCCCTGCTCAATGACTAAGATTAATGATGACGGTGGCCTTGTCTTTGTCTCCCTGTGTGGCCTCCCTGACTACAGCTCAGTCTCCCTGTACAACCAGTGTCACATTAACTTTTCATCAAAAAAGTATAAAATTCAAGTTGGTATGCAAATATCGGTTAATCTGCAACTTTGTTTTAATTTTAGGATGACACCATGATGTAGGATTAAGTTAATTTATACTAAATATTGGTTCAAGTGAACTATATCGCTAAAAGATGGGTCATATGCGGTATGTTTTGTCTATTTGCTTAGTTGTACGTGTTCTGGTAGGCCAGGTTTGTAATAAAGAAATGGAATAACATTAAGCATCATGCACCAGTGCACAGAAAATGGCTTCTGCCTGATAGATGAGGTAGCTGGGGCATGCTCAGATGGATGTGGGATTGGGCCGCTTGTATAAGACTTCAGGGATGCACCACATTCCCCTGGTCATCCATCATTGGGTGACACATCCACCTACATCTCCACCACACATACATACAGATGTAATCTTCTGATTGATCAGCAATTTACTAATTCAAAAACAGTGCACGCTCAGTCCTTCAGTCTCTCTGTTGGACGTTCTGTTCTATTTAATGTGCATAGATGCATGTGCAATTTAATAGACATTTAGGTGAAAGCTTATAATCTAAATTCAGATGAATTTTCATTCATTTTCTCTACCGCTTTTCCTCAGAAGCGTTGTGGGGGGTGCTTGTGCCTATCCCTGTTAATTATGGTCACTAGGCAGAAGGAGACGAACAACCTATGAGCAATTTTGAGTGTTCAACCAGCCTACCATGCATCTTGGATGTAGGAGGAAACTGACATGACACTTATGAGGATAAGCAGTTCAGAAAAGGAATGAGTGAAAAGTTACTGACAAAAAATTGAAAATTTGAGTTGTTCTTACTTAAGATCTTTATTTAGCACAACTTTTGGGAAGTTTTATTTCTTCACTCCAGGAACAGCTGAACTTCCTTCTACACCATCAAGAAATCATAAGTTTGTTGCAGTTAATCCACAATTCTAAACACTCCTACAAGGCATCACGACCCCTTACAGGCTTACATAATTTGGAATGGTTTGCTGTATGCTTGAAGAACAAGAACCAAGCAGAGTGGGTGGCTTTTAGTTTTTATGCTGCTCACCTCGGGAAAAAAATACCTTAATATGTGACTGGAGTTGCCAACCAATCTGGGATTTCCGGCGTTTACCCGGAAATGCAACGCAAACTCCGGGACTCCGGACAACCTCCATAAACTCCGGAAATCCCAAAAAATTGTTACTTATTTTTTTGGGAAGTAACCATTTCAGAAAAGTACCAAATTTCAAATTTAAATGACTCAAAATTCACACCAGCGCTACGGCTTCCGCCATCTTGATTCAACTGCACTGTAAACCGGAAGAATTCGGTAACACGAGTGCATTGTGAATCATTCGAGTTACAAGTTCGGACGAATGATTCATCTTGTGCGACTTCAGCTTGGCAATTGATTCGGAATTGATTACATAGGTAGCCTCTATCGCGTTAACATTTACATTTTCGTTTTTGTTCATAAGGGAAGTAAATATTATTAAGGCTGACTAATCCAGCAGTCTTTTGTTTCAAAATAAATCCTATAATTTCTGGGGCTGTTCTAAAGGAAATACGCGTACACAGCACTGGTAAGTCTTATGAATATGCCTGCTCGGGTTAAGCACAAAATGGATGGCAATTAGGATGAAACTTCTAATCAGACACTCGCCGAAGTTTATTAGTTCGTATTTGACGAAATATCCCACGTTGAAGCCGTCTCCAAAAGGATCGACATTTTTTTTCTATAGTTTGCAAATGCACAATATTTCAATTAATGTAAAAACATGATAGTAGCAGTTTGATTTAAATTGTCCAATGTTTTTTTAATTTTTTTTTTTTTTACATTTTATATTGATTTTGCGTGAATCACATTCACTCCGGAAAAACTCCGGAAATGGGACAAGGGTAATCCTGAAATGGGGTCGACAGAAGTTGGCAGCTCTGAGTTCTGTGACGTGTGTGGTCAAATGGTTAGCTCCTTAAAATCTAGTTTTAAAAAGCTGTTGCTTACTACTTACTATTCATAACTGTTGCTATTTTCAAATAACCAATGTTTGATTATTGATCATTATACATTTGAATTTAATTCTATTTTATGTTTTGTTTTAAATTCTCTTGCCGATTTTAAAGTTATGTAAAACACATTAAAATACTTGAAGTGTGTTATTCTGCAATGACTTTGTCAAGCTCCTCCAAACGGATATCGAGGTATTCCCAGGCCAGCCAGGAGACGCTCTAACACAGTGTACTTAGGTGAACTCAATGGGCGATCTCAAGGACAAGTCACACAGGGGAAAATCCCCAACAAAACATGACAGAATCCATACCTTACTTACACTTTCATGCATATTTGTAAACCACTCATGCATTTGCCTACATCCCAGATGCTGTTGGAGTCATCTGCTCAGCAAACACCCTACTGCGAGGAGTCAATATCTCTCTCTTGTTAATCCACAACCACCAATCCACACTCACCCACATGCTTGTACCAGAGACCCCAAAAAACAAGTTGGAAGAACAGCGGGAAAGGGGTAAATGTAAACAATGATTCTTGCTATAGATGCCCAAGGGATTGAGTCTTAATGTGGCTGGGGTGGTGGTGTGAAGAATTCCCTCTGCATCCCCCGGGCATATAAATGTTGATTAAACATGTGTTCAGCCATGGATATTAAGTAATTGGACGAAGAGAAAAATGTCAAGTGTTTTTTTAAAACGAGTTTTATACAGTGGGTTATAGTGTGTAATTAGTGGAAGGCAGCATGGCTTCATGATGTGTGACCTCGTCTTGATTATGAGGTATGTTTTTGTTCATTTTCTGTAGCAATACTGTAACAGATATTTTTTTCTTTTTGTGCCTAATCTTGATCCAATGATGTCAAACTCCTTTTGCTTCAAGGGCCAGACTCATGGGAATTAGATCTTATGTGGATCAGACTAATTTATTTAGAGCAAATTAAGTAAAATCACAGGCTGCCATTGACAGCCTTAGACGTCTAATTCATTTCGACCGAGTAGTGACAAATGAACATTCCTTCATTCGTCCCTCCTAGTCAAAAATGACCTTGAAAGATAAGCACTCACAGCCAGTCCACCCTCTTTGAGTGACTAGGATGTCTACTGAATACCGTGTCACTGTTTTAAAATTTTTGGGCATTTTGAGTCGTTTACACTTCCTTGGTAACTTCATGAAATTTTGGAGCATTTTTGGCCCATTCCTTGTTAACATAGTGGCTACCATTGACGTCAGTGGACGTCCAATCCATCTTGGGTGCGAGGGAGTGAATGAATCTGATTGTAGACACAAACGTGAGCTAAATACAGTGGTACACATACTCGATTACGTAATAAATCATAAATCTTCAGTTTTCTGGTGCCAAAGTCTAAATTTGGGCATGTGAATCTCTTTCTACACAGTATGAATGGGCTAAAACCTGCCTGAAGGTCAGAAAAATCTCTGCATGTCTCTCTTTGGATTATCAGTTTCCCTGATTTTTTTTCTTCATGCCTTCTTTAGCTGCTCACAATGTCCTTGTCTACAACTGTCATATCTATTGGTGTTCTCAATTATTTTTTTTTCATTTCAGTATCTGATTGAGACAAATGGACAGGGCAGTGCAACACCTGTGGTCCATTAGGTGCGCGTAGTATTTAAGGACCCCTGTCACCGTCAGCTGGTTTCAGACTGTTCCCTTGTTTTTGTCAGTTTCTTGCCAAACCACATTTCAAAAGCATGCATTTTAGACTGGTTGAACTCTCTAAATCGCCCCTATGTGTGAGTATGTGTGTGAATGGTGGTCTGTCTCCTTGTGCCCTGCTGGCCACCAATTCAGGGTGTTTCCTGCCTGTTGCCTCTAGTTAATTGGGATAGGCTTCAGCACCCCCGCAGTCCTTGTGATAATAATCGGGACAGAAAATAAATGAATGGATGGATGTTTTTTTACTTCCTGGTACCAAAGAATGTAGGGTGGCAGAAGCGGTAGATAAGACAAAAACAGTGGTTGATATTTTCTGGCTAATCTTAAACAGTACTGTGATAATGGGCTGATTTTGCCAGCCTATCGGGACTGAACAAGGAAGATAAATTTGGTTGGGTTGTGGGGGGTGCTGGAGCCCATACCAGCTGACTCCGGACCAGAGGCGGGGGACACCCTGAATCGGTGGCCAGCCGATCGCAGGGCACAAGGATTCGGAGAGCCATGCATAGGGTTGGATAAGGTCACACCCATACCTAGGGGCAATTTAGAGTATCCAATCAGCCTACCATGCATGTATTTTGGAATTTGGGAGGAAACCGGACTACCCGGAGGAAACGCATGCAGGCCCGGGGAGAACATGCAAACTCCACACATATGGACATGACCTGGATTTGAACCCAGGACCCCAGAGCTGTGAGGCCGACGCGCTAACCACTCGCTCCACTGGGCCGCCTACTTTTCACCAATTATGCCAAAAGAGAGGAGTTCTCATTTCGTATCCAGTTGGGAAAGGCGTAAACAATTGAAGCGCACCAAGATGGCAGCACAATCTTCTGCATTCCAAAGTGGTGGCGAGGGTTTGACCTCGGCGGTCATCTATAATCCTTATAAAGCGTGATTTATGGATGGGTGTGTGTGTATGTTAAGATTCTAATACTATGTTTGTCCAAACCGTGCAACGTAGAGAGTTGAATTTTTTTCATGGTGGCCAGAAATGGCTGACGGATTGATGTGATTGAATTTCTTCACCTTCTCTAACTGTGTAAACTCAATCTTTTATTTGTTAAACACCCATTTTTCAAAAGATATTTTTTTTTAATAGCGCAACAATTGTCTTTTGGTTCTAAACAAGCAGGGGGCCCGGCTTCGCCTGCCTGTATTCATTAAAACACATTGTCCTTTTATAAATAAGCAAAACTTACAAAACTTTAGGACCCAACAGCAAACTGGCTATCACAGTGTTACTACCACTTCACCAAAATGACTAGAATAAAATAAGGCCAAAGAAGTGAAAAGGCAACTTTATTGGCAAAGAGGGAAAAAACTAATTTTAGTCCAGCAGATGAACAGTAGCTGCAAATGTGGATCTCTACTCTGAATTCAAAATTATTATGCAAATTGTATTTTTCTATGATCTTTCTATATGTTAATGCAAATGACAGTCAGTATAATTTTCAGTGACTAATCGTTAAAGTATAAATTGAATGCTATTAAACAAACCTCCCAATGATTATGGTATTTTTTTTCAAAAGTATAAAAGGTAAAATGCACTGTTCCAAATTATTAATCACAACCAAGTTTCAAAACATTTTATATATTGTAAAGAACTGAAAGTGGTAATTTGTTGAGTTTCCAACAGTAAAAGGTCATATTTACTGAAATCAAAAGCTATTTTAATCAAAAACATCTTAAGAGGTCAAGTTACACTTTAACATAGGACCCCTTGTTTGACAGCAGTTTCACAATTCTTGCATTCATTGAACTTGTGATTTCTCCTGGAATTTCTTTGCATGATGTCAGACTAGCCACCAGAGCTGCTGTTTTGATGTGAACTGCCTCCCACCCTCTTAGGTAGTTTGCTTGTGGATGCTTCAATGGTTCTCAATACAGTGAAGGTCAGTGGAGGATGAGGGCCACAACATGAGTTTCTTTCCTTTTATGCCTAAAAACAACCAATGCTGCAGAGGTATTCCTTGCAGCATGAAATGGTGCATTGTCATGCATGAAAATGAATTAGTTTCAGAGAGTACGGTTCTTCTTTTAGTACCATGGAAGAAAGTGGTCGGTCAGATACTCCACATACTCCTCAGAGGTCATTTTCACACCTTCAGGGATCCTAAATGGGCCAACCAGCTCTTTCCCAGTGATTCCAGCCCAAAACTTGACTCTGCCAATTCCTTGCTGATGTCACAGCCTTGTTGGGACAGGGTGGCCATCCACCAACTATCCCCTAATCCATGCATCTAAACCATCCAGGGTTGTACAGCTTTCATCAGTGAACATCACTGTTTGAATATTGACTTCATGTATTTCTGGGCTCACTGCAACCTTTACTGCTTGTGTGCATTCTTTTGGGTTGGCCAAATAGGAGGTCTATGCTTAAATGCAAGCCCCTGGAGGATCCTGCAACTTGATGTCGTGGGGCTCCACTGGCACTAACACCTCCAAATATCCGTTTGCTTCTTTGTAATGGCATTTTAGCACCTGCTCTCCCTATCCAATGTATTTGTCAGAAACCTTCCTCATTATGCATTTATCTGCACGAACCCGTGTGTGCCCTGAATAAGATTAATTTTTTTTATCAGTACGGTGATCATTCTTAAGTTTTTGTGAAATTTCTAGGGTTTTCATTCCTTGTCAACGGCATTCAACTATTCTACACTTTTCAGCAGCAGAGAGATCCTTTTTCTTTCTGATGTTGCTTGAAAATATAATCGGACATAGGCCCTGTCGTCACTATCACAACACAAAAAAACACAAAAAGCCTACTTGTCATCACACGCAGAAACTGCGTGTGACGAAATTGATGGTGCTTCTCCATAAGCTACGTTTACTCGGCAAAAGACCTAAATAAGTGTTAGTTACGGACTTGTAATTTGGCATTCTGCTGTTGTGGATACAGGTCGCTTACCTCTCGCTTACCTCTCAAATATTGGACTTCTTCAGTAGTTTTTCCTTTATTTGGGCTCACCTAGCAAACTAATTATTACAAGTGTCTGAGATTGATTTCAGTAATCCAAAGAGGGCTGAAACACAATAAAATCCATTACTAGTTTAATTGAAAAACACAAAAATATATCTTTAAGGCACTTAAATACAATTTGCATAATACGTTGGAACAGTGTATTTAACAAAGCATAATCAGTATATCTAGTTATTCATGTTCAGAACCACTTATCCTGCTGGAGCCTATCCCAGCTAACATCAGGCACCAGGCGGGGGACACCTTGAATTGGTGGACAGTCAATTGAAGGGTGCAAGGAGACAGACAACCATTCACACTCACCCTCATACCTAGGGGCAATTTTGAGTGCTCAACCCGTCAACCCTGCATGATTTTGGGATGTGGGAGGAAACCGGAGTACCTGGAGAAAACCCATGCAAACTCCACACAGTGAGGACCGACCTGCAATCGAACCCTCGACTCCAGAACTGTGAGATCGACGCACTAACCACTCGGTCGCCGGGCCGCCATAAAAAGTATAAATATGGATTTAAAAGTTCAAACAACCTTAACGATATTTATTCACTCCTTTAATCTGATCACGAGTAAACCCTGAAAATTATAGCCGTACCATTCAACTCATACTTTAATATGCAATATATGGTTAAAACGAAACAAAAACAATCAATGCAAGGAAATTATGCCTTTTTTTTACTGGACAGAGCATGAAATGCATTGTCATATTGATAACCTTCATTTGTCATTCATGTATTTCTGACAGTACAGCTTTGCTATAATGCTTTCAATGCGAAGCCTGAGCATTTTGTATTACTCCCAGACAAGACAGTCCAATCTAATGAGCATCATCTCCATCTTGGGAAGCTAACTGAGGCCCCCAGCTCCCTTTTGTGTGGCTGGACATGTGTCCAACTAAATGATGAATGACCCTGCTTCTCCTTATATAATTGGCTCCACGCTGCTTGGACTGGCTGCATGTCTGCTGGTCGGCCACCTCTATCTGTCAATCACCAACCTGCTGCCACCTGCTTGTACCTCTGATAGCTATGCTAATGCACAGCCTCTGAGTCTCATTAGGTGATCCTTTGCTGGTCCAAGCTAATCCATTAAATTTGTGACAGTAATAATCTCTCCACAAACACAGGGTTCCCCGTGTACTAAACGTTATTTGACCGTTCCTGTCAAATTGCTCTTTGCTAGGCACAGAAGTGAGGTGATGGATGAACCCTGTCTGGGTTTATTCATTCATTGGGCAGAGCCTTGTGCCTGTATGCGTGGGAAATGGTGAGGGGATATTTGAAATGTTGGGAAGATATGCTTTAATAATATTTTGAAGTTAATTTTGAGAACTTAAATCTGAATGCATTTTTCAAATCTTTTCATTACAATTTTCCTTTGACATTATTTTCTTTGGTATAAATTACATAAGTATTATAATTTGTTTGTGATGTCACTATAAATATACAGTGCCGTGAAAAAGTATTTGCGCCCTTTCTGATTACTGTGTTTTTTGCATATTTATCAAACACACACACACAGGTTTCAGACAATCAAATCAATTTTTGTATGGCAGAGAGACAACCCAAGGAAAAATTAAATGCAGTTTGAAAAGGATGATTTTATTTACCAAAGCAGAAAAAAATGACAAACGTGGCTGGCCCTCTGTGAAAAAGTAATTGCCCCCCTTTGTTAAATCACAAAATAACTGTGACTAATTACAATTGTAGGAAAGCTGAATTTAATTTCACAGGCCACACCCATATCTGATTACCACCATATGAGTGGAATCAAGAAAACACTTAAATAGAATGTGTTACAAAGCCTCTCCGAAGGCTTTGGGGCTCCAGTGAACCACTGCAAAACTTCCGCGGAGCGGTCGGCCACCTAAAATTACTCTAAGAATGTGATGACGACTCATCTAGGAGGTCACAAAAGAAAAGAAAAACATCAAAAGAACTGCAGGCTTCACTCGCATCAGTTAAGGTCAATCTTCAAGACTCAACTATAAGAAAAACACAGGCCAAAACTCAGTGGCGGTCTGTGCATTTTGGGGTAGCGCCTTCTGCTATCGGAATCAATCCAACCCTCAAAAACTATTTTATGGCTATAAAACCTCTACAGCAGCTACAGCTGTGACACAAAAAATCATCAATAATAACCTCATACAATTGAAATATTATTTAGGAATATAGCCATATTTTACTCACCAAAAATCCTTTTTAACTGTACACAATATCCATCCTCCTTTCTTTCCTCCTTCTTTTCTATCGACATCGAAGCTAATGCCTGTCGTGTTTCTGACATAGTCCGTCTTGAAAATGGCTTTAAATCAACACAACAATATATTTGCTTGTGCAGCTTGCTCCAAATACAGTTTGGTAGCTCTCGTAGTTAGCGCACTGAAAGTGGCGCACACACCCTTTTCCCGGCTGTAACAGGCTTGCTAGCTTCGGAGTTGACCGCCCTTTCTTAATGATGTCCATTTTTTCGGAAAACTCCGTCTGGAAAATAGCTTTGTGAGCAAATCTGCAACCAAATCCATTTGTTTTCCTCCGTCGGCCATTGTGGACGGAGTTTGCAATCTCTGGCTGCCTCACTCTGGCTTTGGCCCGCCTACTCTATAGCTAGCCAATAATAGTTGGTGAAAGCAATGACGTATCCCCAAGCCAGCAAAATGGCAATACCTGCGAAAAAGCATAGTGGTGTTGCCAACTCTGATTGGTTAAAAGCAACAGTCTTGTTTAATGCAGCAGAGCCCGCAGAACTGATTGTGAAGGCTTTGAGGCAGATTTCTGATCCTGGCAACAAATAATGGCTGAAATGTGATTGGTTAAATGCTTCAATATGAAAACACACATCTGGAAGCAGTGCAACCAGGGGGAAAAGCAATGAAAGGAAGCTAACAGACCATTTGGAATAATAAGTATTGATGGACAAAATATAATATATGATTCAGATATTTCTTAGGCCAGCAGAGAAGGCCTTGAAGGCCCCGACGGCCCGCCACTGCCAAAACTCGCATCCATGGCAGAGTTCTAAGGCGAAAACCATTGTTGGCCAAAAAGAATACAAAGGCTTTTCTTACGTTTGCCCCCCCAAAAAATGATGATCCGCCACACTTTTAGAAGAACATTCTGTAGACTGATGAGTCAAAAGTTGAACTTATTGGAAGGTGTGCAGCCCATTACATTTGACAAAAAATGGTCCAACATTCCATCAAAAGAACACTGTACCAACAGTGAAGAATGGTGGAGGCAGTAAGATGGTCTCAGACTACTTTGCTGCCTCAGGACGAGGACGACTTGCTGTAATCGATAGAAGAATGAATTTTGCCTGCTACCAGCAAATTTTGAAGGAGCGCATTCAGCCCTCAGTTTGTGCACTCAAACTCACACACCAGCAGGTCCACCTCTGAATGACTAAAAAATTCTTTACGGTTTTGGAGTGGTCAAAGTCAGTCTGAATTGAAATCTTATTGAAATGCTGTGGTGTGATCTGAAACTAATATTGCAGAATTTATACAATTCTTCACAGAAGAGTGGTGTTGGGTCTGTAAAAACAGCTTCAGGAGCAGGTTAAGAAAGAGAGATACATTTAATAGGAAATAGGTTTATTACAAGACTGCAGGATAGAGAGAGAGCTCTAACAGTGGAGAACCACTCAGCCTGGTGTCCTTTGCAACTCACTCTCTCTCCAATGAACAGTGGGTCAGTCTTTATATAGGAAAACAGAGTATAGTATAGTTTCTATGACAACGACCAAACTCTGGGCAAAGTCTGATTAATCAGTGTCATGTCTCCACGACAACAACCAAACTTTGGGCAAAGTCTGATTAATTAGTGGAAAGTCTCCATGACAACGACCAAACTTTGGGCAAAGTCTGATTAATCAGTGGCAACTCTCCATGACAACAACCAAACTTTGGGAAAAGTCTGATGAATCGTTGTCAAGTTTCTATGATTACGATGTTTCTATACTTACAAAAACTGATACAATATGAACAAGCAATTGCCAAGCGTCTTTGTCATCTTATCTTACAATTCCCTCCTGTTGTGAGTATAAAAACATCGGAACCTCGTTTGTTAGCAACGCTACTTTTGAACGAAATTCTTCACAAATTACTTTGAACTGGAGTTTAGACAGACCAGAAGGGGTCGAAAACCTTCACGCAGTTGAGGGAAAATTGCTCCCTTGACCTCCCACCTGGGATGATCGCCTCATGGTCTGGCGTCTCAGAATAGGAAAGACATATTAATCAGTGTCAGAAAGTAGCGCCACATCAGGGTCAGATTGGGATATGGATTGTTGCATGCATATGAGTTAGCATTAGCTGGGTTTCAACATCCATGGTACGTTCGACTGTGGCATTAATGGTACGTTTGATCAAAGCTGAGAAGCAGGGTAAACAACAGGTTAGGATAACAAGCACGAGAGCAATAACAGTTACAAACGGTACTAGGGATTTCAAAAGAGTCTGTGTCCATGATCCGTGATGAGAATAATGTTGCAGTTCATGACAAAGCTGTTGGTAGCAATCTGAAGTTCCAACTCCATTTTGTGGGTGATGGATCTGGCTTGGTCAAAAAGATATTCGGAAGCGGTGCTCGGTGTGGTTTCTGCCTTAGCTTAGCAGCTAGACCCGCCCGGCATCCACACTTTTGCTTTCTTTCCCTTCGCTGCCTCCGTCGTGCTCTGAGTGGGCTGACTATCCACGGAGATCCCGGAGGTCTGAAGATGTCCTCGGGGATATTGTAGGTCCGTTGGTAGTCTGTTGTGATGGATATATCGCATCTCCCCCCGAGAGTAATTAAATCCTGGCGACTGTAGAAAAAGTTTGCCTCACAGATGTTAGTAAATAACGATAAGATTGAGAAAATAAAACACCAACCTGGAGAGCAAAGAGCCGCTGCACCCGTGCCCGCCGCCATCTTGGAACACATGATAATAAGGCAGGTATCTAAGTTTATATTTTAACGACCGACCGCAAAACCTTCGATCAGGCTTAACTAGTATTGTGAGGTGCTGACATGTAAACGCTATGGTCAGAGCTTGTACCTACGGTAAGATGGCAGCGCCCTGAGCGAGCAATGGCAGACACAAGTATCCGTGTACTCACGTCTGGCCAGTCAGAGCACGTTTAACTACAGTAAGATGGCCGTGCCTCGAGCGAGCAGTGACGGAAACGTGAGTTTTTTCACCTTTTATGCAAGATACGGTTTATTTTTTCCTTGAATTATATTCATAGACGTCAAAATAGCGTTAGCGTTTTATCTGTTTATCTTTTCTTTATATTGAAATAAATTTATTTTGAAATAAAATGTCTTCCATCATTTTGTCGTGATGTCATCATGTCATCGTCGCCAACTTGCAGTTTCATGTATGTCGTGTTTTTATGCGCATATAAGTTGTACCCTCAATTCAGTCATCATTGTTTTGTCCGACAAAAGCGTCTTATATGAGAGTAAATACGGTAAGTCAGGCGAGTGAACCTCTACACCACGAGACAGCTCGTTTCTTTTTCTCTTTTTTTTTTTTTGCACATCTGCAAAGAATGTCCTAGAATAAAGTGCAAATGCAAATCCACTACATTAAGGCAGTGGCGCTCTCATTGACAGAGTGTGTGCAAGGAGCATTCACTCGTTGGATTAGGAGTTTTGTTTGCACTGACCATGCGCACTTTGCACTCAGCACAGAGTTTGAGTATGAAGTGTAGACGCGAAGTGTGGCAGACCCTCAAGTGACACCATGAAAAAATATTTAACAGGGACGAGAAGACAGGTGGAGAGAGACAGAGATAAAGAGACAAACGAAAATCTCCCGAAAGCTAAGACAAGGAAATATGACGAAGCGTATGTAGCGCTTGGCTTCACTACGACTACGGTGGGAGACGAGGAAAGATCGGTGTGCTTACTGTATCTAAAAATGTTGGTAGTGGACAGTATGAAGCCCAATAAATTAAGACGTCATTTAAATACATTAAACCCCAATCACGCTGATAAGCCGCTTGAGTTTCATCCTGCTTCGTGACTGCTACTTCAGTAAACCAGCTAGCGTTGTTTGCATCATATAAGGTGGCGTACCAAATTGCTCTGTGCAAAAAAAAAAAACACCATAGCAAAGGACCTGATACTACCTGAAGCATTAGACAGTTCTCTATCATGCTGGATGATGCAAGGGCTGCAAAAATAAAAACTATCCCTCTGTCCAATGACACTGGCTAGACATGAATGACATTACTGGCCTAACCCTAACCCCCTAACCCCCTAACCCCCTAACACCCTAACCCCTAACCCTAACCCTAACCCTATACCCCCTCTTAAAGAACAGCTAGTAGATAAACTCAAAGACAAACGTTTGGCCTTGCAATTTGATGAAGCAACTGACAGCAACAAAGACTGTTTGTTTATTGCTTATGTACATTTTGACATGACAAATTCCCTGTGTGAGAGAAACAGCCACAGTTGAAGAGCTCTTCAAAATGCTAGACTGCTTCCTGACTGAGAATGGGTTAAAGAGGGAGAACTACCTTGGTGTTTGCAGTGATGGTGCACAGACCATGGCAGGGATGAAAAAAGGACTTCGGGCTCTCATCAAGATGGCCTAATGCTGAGTGGACACTGTGTTATACACAGGGAAGCACTGGCATCAAGGCACTTTTCCTCTGAATTAAGTGAGGTTACGACTGACATTGTAGACGTAGTCAATTTATTAAAGACCAGACCACTAGAAACAAGAGTCTTTTCTGCTATGTGCTGTTTCACAGTGAGGCAAGGTGGCTGTCACGAGGAAAAGTGTTGACCTGAGTTTTTGAGCACAGAGAGGAGATTCAAATGTTTTTAGAGCAGGAGCACGAGTATGAATTTGCAAGCAAGTTTAATGATGAGAACTTTCTAATAAAACTGGCCTACCTGAGTGACATTTTTGGAAAGCGCAAAGAACTAAATCTACAGCTTCAGGGGAAAGATCAACATCTCCCTTGGGTCACAGACAAGATCAGCTCTTTTCACTCAAAAGCTTGCAATGTGACTTGATGAAGGAAATACTGAGTCATTTGAGAACGTGCAGGAATTTGTTAACACTACTGACTATGATTCAACCTCAGTGAGTCCATATTTTAAGCAGAATATTTCATCACTGATGGGATTCTTTGCAAAGTACTTCCCTGAAAACAGTTCCCAGTATGACTGGGTGAGAGATCATTTTAATACCCCAGCTCCAACTGGTTTCAGCTCTGCGGAGGAGATGCAGTTTATAGACATCACATCTGACTCCACATTGAGACTAAGTTTCACATCCCAGACACTGAATGAATTCTGGCTGAATGTGGAGTAGCAATACCCACTCTTAGGACAAAGAGCTGTGCACATTCTTCTTCCATTTTCAACTTCTTACTTGTGTGAGACTGGCTTCTCTGCTGTTGCTGCTCTGAAAAGCAAATACAGGTCCCAGCTACACATTGAGCAGGAGCTGAGAACTGCTGTATTCTGCTTCAAACCCTGCTTCGAAAAGCTGTGGCTTGCATAATGTGCTCATTGTAGCCATTAATTCAGACCTCATCTTTGATTTAAAAGATCAGGAAAAATCAGTATTTTACATATTTTTTGTTTTGCAGGTCAAAGTTTTTTTTAATATTGTGCTCCTAAGTTAATGTTGGTGATCAGTTTGACTGCATTATTATTTATTGACCTTATGTAATTTTATTTTTTAGTATCATATGGTTTGACATGGTCAGTCAAAAAATGTTTGTAGTGTAATTAAGGATTTAATTTAATTTTTGAATATCAGATGTACTTTAAATCTTTTGTGTTACCGTTAATAAAGCTGTTCTTTGTTGTGAGTTGGTCCATATTTGTTTTTTTATTCTCTTATACGTTAATAAGGTTATGTAGAGGTGTACTTATAACAATTTTATAGACAAATGATACTATGCACGAGATGACAGAAAATAATTATGAAGCACTGTCTTAAGGTCATGGTGATGTGCAAAGTATAGTATATGGAGCTGCCAAAAAAAGCTGGACAATAGTGCTACCAAAACTGTCAGGTTAAAAACCTGGGTGGACATGTGTCACTTTAATTCTGAAACAGAGGGAAGTGCGGCAAGTTCTATGTCAAGAGTGCCTGTCAGAATTCTCTTCACTTCCCCTCTAATTTGAAAGAAAATATTTATGTCCAGAGCCAGATTCAGCTGCAGGGGGTGAAGAGGCAGCCTGACCAAAAACACTTCTCTAAGTAAATTCAAGGCAATAGGACACTTTGTGTCTAAGATAGTGAAACACTCACTCAATGAGACAACACTGACATACTAGAATGGCAAAAACAAAAGATTACATTTAGAAATCTTCTAAATAGGGCAATAATCAATGAATTAAAGTAATAGGTATGGAGTACTTTTTGTTTTTGTCTTTTGTAATTTGGAGTTCTGGTGTTTTCAATGGAATATGATATGATGCAGAAGAAAACGGACGAGTTTGGAAGATTTTGTCAAACAAAGTCTAATATTGATGGTAATTCATACAGTCCACACCAGCACTCCATTTACAGTACACTGCCACACTCAGAACACAGGACAAAGAAAATTGCACATACAGTGGTACCTCAACGTAATAATGTGTTCCAGAAGTGGTTTGATCACGTGCATTTTTTATAACTATAGTCACATTTTCCATCTAAATGTCCAGATCTATTGTACAGTCCGAATAATACACCTTTAACCTTTTAAAAATTATTAAATTATATACTAATTTTGAATGAGGGCAGCCCGGCGGCTTGAGTGGTTAGCACGTCAGCCTGACAGCTCTGGGGTCCTGGGTTCAAATCCAGGTCGGTCCACCTATGTGGGGTTTGCATGTTCTCCTCGGGCCTGCATGGGTTTTCTCCGGGCACACCGGTTTCCTCCCACATTCCAAAGACTTGCATGGTAGGTTGATTGGGCACTCTAAATTGCAGCTAGGTACGAATGTGAGTGTGAATGGTTGTCCGTCTCCTTGTGCCCTGCGATCGGTTGTCCACCGATTCACGGTGTCACCCGCCTCTGGCCCGAAGACAGCTGGGATAGGCTCCAGCATCCCCCGCAATCCCAGTGAGGATACTCACTCTAAATAGCCCCGAGGTATAGGTGTGAGTGCGAATGGTTGTCCATCTCCTTGTGCCCTGCGATCGGCTGGCCACCGATTCAGGCTGTACCCTGCCTATGGCCCAAAATTAGCTGGGATAGGCTACAGCACCCCCCGCAATCCCAGTGAGGATATATATATATATATATATATATATATATATATATATATATTGAATATCTATATCTATATCGAGATATCGATATCGATATCTACATCTAGTTTACATAATTCTGATCAAAGTAGCTAGTGTGATTGACTCTGGAAGAGCAAGTGAACGCAGCATTTGCGAAAGGCTTAGGTATCAACATTACACGGCTATATTTAGATTTACAGAGCCCTGTGTGCCAATGTCGCCCTGACACGTTTGCAATGTTGATGTGACTTAAAAGGGACAGGCACACTGCACACAAAACATTTGTGTAGACATTTTTCCGCAAACAAAATAAGGAACTAGGCCGGGGTGTTTTCTTATTTACGACGCTAAGTGATGGACTCTGAGTTTCTGAAGAAAAGGAATGGTTGCGTTTTCTTGTTGTTGGAAAAAAGCTTTTGTGTGAATTGCTGGGATCGGACGAACTTAACTTCATTGTTTGCAGAGAACGCACATTGCACAATAGGACCCTTGGCAACTTTTCTAGTGAAGTCTCTTGAGTTTGTATAGCAACATCAGGGCTTCGGAGGTCATCTGTCCAGTTTGAACAGATGTGACCTCTGTCCATGGTGCTGACTGACCAGTAAAACAATGATTTAGGGAAGCAATAATTCGGTCTATTTCCTATGTAATGCTGATTAATGAATGTTGTTTAATGTCGGCTTTTCTCCAATGAACGTAGTTTCCTATTCAAACAACAATAAATTAACAAACCAATGGTGATAAACACATAACTTTCATGTTGTAGTAGCACCTCTGGTCAGTTTCTTGTGCTGTCCATTGAAAAATCTGCCAGTAGTGAATAGACAAAATTCCACAGAAAAGCTTAGACAAGTCAGTGTGTGAGGTTAACTCATATTCTGCCATTGACGGCAATAGGCGTCTAATCCATTTTCATCGGGCGATTGGCAGTTAAAGAGCCCATTCATTCACTGTGCTTGTCAACAGTACATTTCAATCAGAGGTTCCACTTTAAATGGATTGGTCGTCTGGCAACTGCACTTGAGTTTGAGTTAGATTTATTGGATAAAGGGACTATACAAATTAATGAACATATACGTGTAAATATGTAAGATTATAGCCACAGGTTAATTCCCTAAAGGGACTATACAAATTTATGAACATATACATGTAAATATGTAAGATTATAGCCACAGGTTAATTCCCTTTGTGAAATTAATAGCCCACCCCTGCTTTAATATTAAACCTCTTTTTGAAGTACATTCTTAGACCACAAAATTTTGAGAGGGAGTGAATCCGGCGATGAATTGTCCGTTCAACGAAATGTCCAGCGGCGAATCCGGCGACCAAACGTCCGTTCGATGAAACGTCCGTTCGACGAACTGTCCGTTCGACCAAGTGTCCGTCGACCAAGTGTCCGTCGACCAAGTGTCCGTCGACCAAGTGTCCGTCGACCAAGTGTCCGTCGACCAAGTGTCCGTCGACGAAACGTCCGGTCACGGTTTTCCCTAGTCAGGTTTTATTTTGTGATTTGATTTTTAGGTCCGTGTTATTTTCTAAGATACTGCCTACGTTATTAAGTTTTGGTATGAGCACTATTTCCTTCATCCTCGCCGGCTTGCACACGATTGGGTCCTATTCCTTGTAACCTCGCCTCGACGTCTCCCCAAAGACGTAACAGGTCCAAAACAAAGGTTTGAGATGCGTACTTGTGATAGTGGTCCGTGCTCGTCAGCGTGGTCAAGGTCCTTGGAACAACGCAAGAGGTAGGAGTTCAGGCAAGGCAGACAAGGAGGTAACGCGAGGAGGCATTTAACAGTGAACTGATTACAACGATCCAGTGCCGTGGTCCAGGTCTGGGTGGCTTAACTAGGTCCGTGATTGTGATGAGCCGCACCTGCCACTGCTTAGCTCATCAGGTGCTGGACCTGTAATTTGCTGACAGACGCAACCACCCACCATTCTGGTCCTGAGGCTGACAGTTTCGGTCCTGGTCTATTTTGACTATTGTGGACGTGTTGTGGTACACATGTATTAGCCTCAACGCACATGTACCCTCAGACATCTCGCTTGTGTTCCCACCCATCCTTTTAGAATTGAGACGTCCATGTAATCAGGGCCCTCGAATGTACAATAACAACAGAAAACACGTATAAAGTCAGAACGGAATTGGGAAGCTGTTGCAACAGCCGTTCTCCTTGCAAATTAAAATCCAGAAAACAGTCTTTGTTTCTGTATGAGCGGGAATTTGTGAATGTCTAATGGCGAACCTAACAGTGATCAACACAGCTCAAAAGATCATCAGCTGCCCCCTTCCTCACATGTCCGTCATCTACACTTTCCATTTCACAAGAAGGGAAAAAAGCATCACAAAAGACAATGCACATCCTGGCTTCCACCTCTTCAACCTGCTGCCCTCTGGCAGGCGCTTCCGGAGACCTGGACCGTTTCTTCCCATCACCTTACTCAACTTGAGTTCTGCACCAGGGACCTAATCCAGGCTCAATTAAGGACTGTCACTGCACTATACATAAAGAGCCATAACACTGCCAAATGCATATCGATAAGTAATGTTCTCAGACTTGTACTACAGTCTTAGCAATGCAAATTTATATTTTGCACTTTGATACTTACACTAAAACCCCATAGCTATCACATGTACTGCTAACCACAAAACACAAGTCACTTTTTTCCTCTGTCATATTCTGTTGCCTTCAGTGACACGTGTCACTTCAGCAGCTGATTAAACCAACGAGGTGGGCGGGATCAGCACACCTGCAGCTGATTGACACATCTGGCATTTAAGGACTCCTGCCACAGCCGGTGGATTGTCGAAATATTGCCTGCCTTGCCCTTGCTCACCGCCCTGTTTGTCCAACTCCTCGCTGTGACTTTTGATGTTTGTATTTTGTGTTCTTTTGTATTTTGAAAACGTTAGTTTATTCGCCGACTTGGTCATGCTGTTTTTGTTTAATAAATTTGAGTTTTTTTGTGCATTGACTCCTTCGTTCCGTAGTTGTTGTGGCTCCATCTTAACATCCTCATGTCCTTTTTCGTGCATATATAAATGCTTTTATGACTACTACTTATTTATTTGTGAACTTTATGGTGAATCTTTTATGATTGCATTTGTATAATGACAATAAAGGTATTCAATTCAAGTGTGATCTTGAATGGTTGTCCATCTCCATGTGCCCTGCCCGCGGATGGCTGGCCACCGATTCATGGTTTCCCTCGCCTGGTGCCCCTAGTT
The DNA here is from genome assembly GCF_051989625.1 of Stigmatopora argus. Taxonomy (NCBI): domain Eukaryota; kingdom Metazoa; phylum Chordata; class Actinopteri; order Syngnathiformes; family Syngnathidae; genus Stigmatopora; species Stigmatopora argus. The sequence continues at coordinate 2,556,712 of NC_135405.1, read as the reverse complement.
AGCTGGGATAGGTGACCCTTGTGAGGATAAGCAGTTCAGAAAATGAATGAATGACTGAAGAGTATATTTTTTTCCAGGTTGCTGTGATAAATCTCATGGTATTATTGAGCTGAATATCATCCATCTATTATCTCACCTCATTTTCTGAAGCGCTTTATCCTCACTAGGGTCGCAGGGGGTGCTGGAGCCTATCCCAGCTGATTCCAGGCCAGAGGCGGGGGACACCCTGAATCGGTGGCCAGCCGATCGCAGGACCCATCTATTTTAATGCATTGTTTATTGGGAGCATTTTCTTTGCAGAGGAACCATGAAAAATTGCATTCGCATAATCAGAAGCAAAAACAGGTATCCACTTACCACAAGTAGATGATCACAACTATGATGAATACAAATATAGGAAAACAGTTGTAACAAAATTTAACCAAGTATCCAAATTGACAGACACGATCAGAAAAAAGCTTTGGTAGCAAAATCTGATCAGGGAGCAAAATTTGACAGAACACTGCATGTTTTTGCTTACTTGAAAGTAAATTTGCAATCCAATACATGACACACAAAATATTTTGGAGGAAAATATAAAATACGTAATCTGTCATTACTAAACTCCGGCAAATTCATTTAAACTCTATTCCTGTTTTCATTTTCAAATGATGATCAAATACAATAAAACTGCCAATTGCATACTTGAGAATGAAACATTACACACAAACTCAACTTCTTTCTATTTTGAATGGTTGTAATTGTAACTGTATATCTTCACCTTTGCATAGGAAAGATATATATATATATATATATATATATATATATATATATATATATATATATATATATATATATATATATATATATATATATATATATATATATCTCAATGTTGATTTTTGCATTGGCCAGTTCAAAGTTTATGGCACCGGGGAATTTCAGTAAAGCATCACGTGGAGGGAACAAAGCATAACAGATGCCTCTTGAGCTTGCAAAGCCAACTATAGAAATTATTCCATATGGCAGAGGGACATACTGGACCTCATATTAACAAAAATCACTGCTTGTTTGTTGTATTTATAGTTAAGTTTCTAAACTTACTTGCTGACGCTGAGATATCATTGGTTTTATGGCAACGTGGCTGGAGAGTGTGAATAAACTTTCTCCTTCCTTACTTCTCGTGTCGTCTTTCCTCTTTTTTTATTTATTTATTTATTTTTGTGTTGAGTTCATTGATGACCTTGGATATAGTCTACTCTTTCCACTCCACTCTGTCACACACGCTGTTTGAATGGCTCAAATGGACTGTTATAATCGAGTTCTAATGGAAACAAACCAATTGTCTCGCCCTCCTCACATGCTTCCGGCTCATGTAGCCTCCGATTGGCCTGGCCTGATGCTGGTAATCAGCACACAGGAAACCTATATTTGCGTGAGGGAAAGGAGGAGCGAGAAGCGTGGGCCAGAACGCCAAATATTTAAGCGTGCCAGAACGCCATACAGTAATCCCTCGAACATCGCGGTTAATGTAGACCAGACATGGCTGCGATAATCCAAAAAATCGCAAAGTAGAGTCACCCCTATTATAGCTACCTTTTTTTCTTCTTCAGTGCTGAGTCCTAATAGCAAGCGGAAGACAAGGGAGTGGCTTCCACTTATGAGTTTCAGCAAGGATTTTCACATTTTTATGAGTTAAAAAAATCAAAAAAATCTTCAATGCTTAGTCATTTTAATGTACTTTAAAAATATATTATTATTAAAAATAATTATTTGCAGAAAAAAATCACGAAGAAGTGAATTTGCGATAAGTGAAGTCGCGATAATCGTTGGAAGACTGTATATTCGAGTGGGCCAGGTAAGGCAAGGTGGGATTCTCCTTATGCTCCCTCTGGCCAGTCTGGGCATGAATGATGGGGTAGCTTTCATGTTTTACAAAGTATACACGTCTTCATAGTTTGTGTTAGGTTCATCCAATTGTACGTTTATCCTTAGGTTTTTTCAATTCAGCTTTCAATAAAAAAGGCATCTGTAGTCACATCCCATTTAATTCTTGCAAGAAGAGAATACATCCGGCAGCTCGCCCCACCCAAGATTATTCTAAAGAGCGGCATTATGTCCTGCCCATTTAAGGCTTCAAATCAAAACAATTACAAGGTTATCGATTCCATTTGCGTAAGCAAGAAACAAAACAATTCTATAATCAAACAAACCTAGCGTCATACTAGCGTCACAAATTAAAACAATATGCTTGATAGCCATCCGCTGACCCAACAACAATTTAAGCGTCCTTCACCGATCTTCATTGCGAACTCGCATCTTCCAGTAATCAGTCCTCGGAGCAAGAACTCAGTGGATTGTTTTATGTCCTTTCGAACTTGTATCTCTCGCTGGACCCAGCTGTCCTGGAGAGCGACCTTGGCGTAAGCGTTTGTCTTCGTTGAAAGCGATCAACACATATAACTATATTGTTTAATATAGTTACACATTTAGGATGAGCATTACTATTCCTAATAAGCAAATATATTGATTAATATAGTAAGCATGTATATTATAAGGCTTTATATTCATTGCAAACACATTTATAATAATGATTACCCCAACAGTTTGGAATATAAATATCGTATAACTAATGAATGAGCACCAGTCATTTCTAAATGTGTTGATTCCTGGAATAGCAGTGTTTTACTACTCTTCCGACTTGGCTTGCACATGCGGACGTGAAAATGCCTTTTTACAGTTGAGCTTGAATTTGTTTCACAATTTTTTTTTTCCCAGATAACAAATAACCAAGTGAATGTTTCTACCCATGTCTTGTTCCTTCCCCAGTCAAGTACAGTGGTAACTTGACTTTTTGCACGGCAACGCGCTCGTAACATAACAAACTAATTGAAATGAACTTGTATTACGATGCAGACACACTAAAAAATAAGTTTAATCTAACCTTATACTAAACTTAATTCTAATTTTGTTTTCAATTTTATACCTTTCTTCTCCCGTATTGGCTCTATTTGCCCCGCCTCCACCCTGAGTTTCAGATGCAACCTATCGAGGGTTTATTGCTTTTGTCTTCCCTTGAAAATATTCCGAAAATGATCCACACAAATGTCCTCACAATAGGATAACGCACGACCACTTGCCAACGAGAAGTAGCATAATACTCCTCTCGAATTAGCGATCGCTCCGCCATTCGCACTGGCTAACGGAAAAAAACCACTGAAAAAATGCAACGCTCCGCCAAGTGCTCGTAGAGACATTACACGAGGGAGTTGTGACCAGAGAGACATTACACGAGGGAGTTGCGACCAGAAAGACAGTGCCCATGATGTTCTTATTAGCAGCCTCTCGCGTCCGCTGTATGCTTGTATATCAAAATGTGTCTCGTATGTGAAGATAAATATTTTCCAGAAATTTTACTCGTATCTCAAATTGCTCGTATGTTGGGGCACTCGTATGCTGAGGTACTACTGTAAGGTGAAATAACTGTCCTACATATCAACCAGGATGTTAGCCGTGACTCGGACAAAGGAAGGGAGAATGAAAACAGCAATAATTCATTCATTCATTTTCAGAACTGCTTTATCCTCATTAGGGTCGCGGGGGATGCTGGAGCCTATCCCAGCTGTCTTCGGGCCAGAGGCGGGTGACACCGTGAATCAGTGGACAACCGATCGCAGGGCACAAGGAGACGGACAACCATTCACACTCACATTCGTACCTAGCTGCAATTTAGAGTGCCCAATCAACCTACCATGCATGTTTTTGGAATGTGGGAAGAAACCGTAGTTCCCGGAGAAAATCCACGCAGGCCTAGGGAAAACATGCAAACTCAACACAGTTGGGCCGACCTGGATTCGAAACCAGGACCCCAGACCTGTGAGGCCGACGTGCTAACACTCAGCCGCCGGGCCATAACAGCAATAATACAAGTCTAAAACGGAAAAGAAATTGTATGATTGTTCAAAATTAGTCATACACGGAACGTTACAGCTCGAATAAGAACGTTTTGCCATGGTTAATAAACTAGAGCATATCAACAAAGGATGACAACAACATTAATCATGTAGTTATGTCCTCTTTACAAACTATGGTAATAATATTAGTGGTAATACTAAAATATATATATCTATCATATGATGTTTTTTGGCGGGGAGAAAAAAATATGGTCTGAATATATTTCTTCTCTTTTTAAAACGTTATGCTGTATGCATGCATTGCCTTCATTGAAATGGACAAGTAAATAGATTTTTATCTTGATTTTAAAAAGTACAAATTTCCCTAGCCGTGTAATTTTTATTACTGACAAAATAGACACACAAGCAGCCAAAATAACGCAATATGATTCCATTTCAGAGAAAAGTATACACTTTGGGAATCACGTGATGCTTCTGCGTTCAGCTCTGACCTATATATCATGAAGACAGGAGCACGTTTCCGGCACCTTTCAGAACGCATTTATCTTGTGCAGAAGCGTACCAATTAGTCTTGCTGGCGCAAAAGATATGAGAAACACAGGGAAGTGTTACGTGGCATTTGTCCTTTAATAATGCTGCCTTTATGATAATTCGACAGTGTCTAGCTATTCGTTTTCATTCAAACATTTACTGCAAGAATTACGTTTTACCTATATAACTGACATTTTAACCCTGAGATTATTTAGTTCGAATATGCGAGCAATAAGGTATTTAAAGCCTACGTAGCCTACATATATTTATATATTTGGTGAATATGATGATTTGTAGTAGTATTTTTTTCAGTTGGTTAGTGGTGCAGTTTGTATGATATAAACTGTATAATCGACACAACAATATGAAAACAAAAATAATTGTAGATGGATCTCAGAGCAATGCAGCCCGTTTATAAAACTATAGTGATAGTAATATCTCACAGCCCTAATTTATTTTGCTTGATTCAACGTTATACAGATGAAAAATAAATACCAACCATTGCGACTACTAAATATGTCAGTATCGACAATACAAGTTAGAATATTGAAACATTAATAATAATTAGAACAATAATTAAGTTTGTCAATACAATATAATATAACATTATTAATATGATATATGATATATGATATGATATGATAATTATAATATAATATATTTAATGTTCTTGTTCATTTGTTTTGGAAATCCAATAAAACTATCCTTCCTTTAAATGTATAATCGTGGTGATTTATTTGGATTATGCTTAATTAAATAGCTATGCATTCAAATTTATATGGACATATATACTGTATAATTGCAGAGCCTTGATGGAAGGTTCTGGGTTTCGCTCTCTTTGCCAATACAAACCACAGATGTTTGTTACAGTTTGAAAGCCATGAATTAGCTCCTTCGTGCATTTTAAGCATTTACTATTTATTTATTTATTTATTTATATTTCCGTCCTGTAAACTGGGAGCCATACAACGACGAATAAAAAAAGCACGTATACTAAAGGGCAAAAACAAAGTGAAAACGAAATATTTTATTCCGTGCAAAAACACCATATACTTGCATTCATTCACACGCGCACATTCACGCGCACACACACACACACGCACGCACGCACACACGCACGCACACACGCATGCACACACGCATGCACACACGCACGCACGCACACACGCACACACACACGCATGCACACACGCATGCACACACGCACGCACGCACACACGCACACACACACGCACACACACGCACACAGACACGCACACACACACGCACACACACACACACAGACACGCACACACACACGCACACACACACACACACACACACACACACACACACACACACACACACACACACACACACACACACACACACACACACACACACACTGGCCGCCCCATCCATCATTGCTGTCACGATCAATCTAATAGCAGACAACAGCAATTCCGTCTACTATCGAACCGAAGGTGGATACGTGACCTGCTCCGACAACTAATTTTGTTTTCCCCCTTTACAATACTCCCACACGACACCTCTATCTTAAACTCTTTCCAAAGTTCTCCGTCACATCAACACACAATGCGTTTGTCATTTTTTCTTTATTTTGTGTCCATTTGGTTTAGCTTCCAACTTTACACTTTGTGTTTTCGGCAATAAAAAATCAGTTACATATTATCCAAATTGAATGATCATTTTATGAATTTATTTCGGTGGCTCATACACAGAAAATCATGATAAGAAAATAAAAATAAAACGCTGCGATTGGCTGGCCACCAATTCAAGGTGTCCCCCATCTGTCGCCCCTAGATAGCTGGGGATAAGCGGTAAGGAAAAACAATGAATGAATGAAAAATACACGTCTTGAAAATTTCATTAGTCAAGGTTGGTGGGTGATGCATGGTGAAGTCACAAGAGCAGTCATTGTAAAAAACGCCAGGAAAAAGCACAAATATGGAGCACAACAAATATTATACATATTTTCAAATATATTCCACAGTGTTTTTAATTTGTGTGGGTGCGTTGTGTACTACTGTATGCCTTGATATTAATTGTTTGGACGGATGTTGCAAATATTTTGGGATCAAAGCTTCACATATTCGATTAAGAAAAAAAAATAAAAAGGTGCCTGTGATCCACGGCGGTATAAAACTAAATACATGAATAAATAAATAATTTAAAATGAAATTAAGGGGGGAATGTGTAACCGCGTATGTTCTAAATGTCTTGATCCCGCCCATATAAAGCAGCCAAAAAGCCACGTGTTTTTGCGCTCCTGCGTATCCCGTCATTTCATACTAAAGTCTCTTAACTGCATTCAAAGAAAGTAGCAGTAACAGGTTTTCCCACACGCAATCCTCTTCATCCGCGTGCGTGGCTGTCACAGGGCAACAATGATGAAGTTGGGGCGCCAGGGGTGTTCAAGTGGATATGCACCGACGGCCTTGAGCTCCACAGGCTGAATGAAGAAGATCCCTGAGCCAATCATATAGGCCTGGACGGACAAAAAACCAAACAAACAAACAAACAAACAACTAGATGAAGTAAGACACGCCATAGTTAAAAATTGGAATCACAATAAAATGAAAACGAATATGTGGACAAATACTGTGTGTGAGTGTGTGTGTGTATACACAGTAATACCTTGACAAACAGGTGTCCCAACATGTGAGAAATTTGAGATACGAGGAAATTTTGCCTTGAGTTACGAGACATATTTGAGATAGGGGCATAGAGATGGTTCCCGATGCGATGAGTATGCGACAGGCTGCAAGTTCCGACTCGAAAGCCACAGTGGAATACATTGACATCTTTTCCTCGGTTATTGCACAAGAAGGTTTAATTAAGTGTAATGTAAAATTAAAACATTTTTCAAGTGTGTGTGTGTGTGTGTTTGTGTGTGTATAGTTATCATTTAAGGTAAATTTAAAGCGCTTTGCCGTCTGTCAAGCCTCTCTCCTGTCCTTGCTCTCTCTCATCCGTCCACTCCGCTACCATCTGTCTGTACTGAATAATGTCACATTTTAGTATTGTAGATCATAACCACTAGATAGGTATATATTACTTTGTGTGTAGGTGGTGAATTAGTATAAATAAAAATATGTTTTACAATTGTAATATCTTGTTTTTGGAGTTTTTTTTCTGTGGGTGGGAACTGATCAATTTGTATTTATAATTATTTTCTATGGGCAAATTTGTTAATTGACATACTATATATATATACATAACATTTAACCAGTATGGCAATATATGATTGAGTCTGCATTATAGCCTCTTGTCTTATGAACAGCACTGACATATGAGCTGCAAAAGACATATATATATATATATATATATATATATATATATATATATATATATATATATATATATATATATATACACACCAAATTCGGCAACATGAGAGCACATTCAATGAAAGTTTATTTGAAATGGATTGTCGATGCTATGGATCAGGTGCCGAAGGATCTAATCATCCAGTCGTTTAAGGGATGCAGACTGACCAACGCTCTCGACGGCTCCGAGTATTGCCAGATCCATTGTTTCAGGTAGGACGATTAGCAACTTCTCCAGCAAGCACGAGCCAATGCCGGCGACAATGAACGTGGACTCACTCAGAAACTCTACGCTGAGGCAGATGGTGATGTGACTGATGAGGACAGCTACAACAGTGATGTGTCACTTGATTTTCACCAGTGAATTTGTAATTACTTACCAGTAATCACGTTGTATTTGTGCCTTTTCTATAATCCTAATAAAGCGTGATTTATGGGTGTATGAGTGTGTGTGTATGTTAAGATTCTCTCGCTACGTTTGTCCAAACCGTACAACGTAGAGTTGAAATTTTTGTTATATATATATTGCAGCTCATGTGTCAGTGCTGTTCATAAGACAAGAGGCTATTATGCAGACTCAATCATATATTGCTGGTTAAATGTTATGGATTTGGTTCTATTACACAAGTGTACTATATTTTGCAGTCTTAAGGAAATGGTGGTATGTGCTCTCACTGCAGATGAAATTGGGGGAGGAAATTATACCAGGCTTTATTGAACTACATTGTAACTACCCACTCATCATTGAATAGTAATAGTAATTAAATTAAATTTCCACCAAATACATATCATACCATATTTATTCTGGCTGAAATGCCATGTCGATCTTTCTTTATTCTTTTGTCCCCTACGTAAAACATAATGATACTGTTTGAGCTCAATTAGAAACATTCGTGGGATTATCAAACACGGAATGAGGCAGCTGGCAAAAATTGGTCTACTGGATAAATAATGAAGCAAATGAATCTTCTATTTACATATAAAGAGCTCTATTAATCAAGGTAAGTGTCATTACAGCATGGCTCATTGAGCAGAGGAGTGTGGGTGTTAAATAAAATTCTCTGTGCATGGATGCCTTTGGCAGCCAATATGTCTTGATTTGAGAGCTGTCAGCAGCAGTAGGAAGCTGATAGGGGGTGAAGGAACAGGGAAGTGGGGGCGGATTAGCCTTTTTCTTAATCAGATTGTAGGATGAGAAAGATGGATAGAAAGAGGGATGTGGATGAAGGCGTGGTAGTGAAGGAATGTATTGCAATCACATTGCTTTAATTTATCAGTCACAAAGATCATTCCTAAGGTGGTGTTTAAAAAAAGGCATAAAAATTACTTTTAGGTAACCTGCTTTCATGCTATCACCTTTACCTGATAAAAAAAAACTCCATAAAACACCTATTAAAAAAACAAAGAAGTATCTGTTCCAATCACTCTATCAGAGAAAAATCTGAGTTGTAGAAAAAACTGGAAACTCAAGAGAGCCATGACATTATGTTCTTCACAAGTGTATGTAAACTTTTGACCACAACTGTAATAACGTTGTGGGAAGTTCCATTCCAAATTATCTTACAAATTTGGCAAAGACACTTTGATGAGTATTCTTCAAAACTGCTTGCCACAATTCTTAAAAAGTATTACAGGAATACTCAGTAAAGAAAGAGAAATTATGTAGAGTAGTGTACCTATCTCACCTTGTTGTTTGGACTGGCCTTAGTGGTATGGCTTTACATGTAGTGCCACTGTCCATCCATTCCCATGTTCACACCCATGCCGCCCATTGGACCTGAAAAAAGGGTGTGTGAAGTATTAATTTCCTCCAAAATAAATAAAAAAACACGCAGGGCAGGCTGATAGAACACTCTAATATGAGCGTGAATGGTTGTCCGACTCCCCGTGCCCTGTGATTGGCTAGCCACCAATTCAGGGTGTCCCCTGCCTTGTGCCTGAAGTCAGCTGGGATAGGCTCCAGCACCCTCTGCGACCCTTGTGGGGATAAGTACCTATGATAAGTGGTTGGGCAAATGAATGAATGAACATTCTTTGGTTACAGGAAGGTAACTTACCTCCCGGTCGGAGACTCATGTGCTGTTGTCCATCAAGGACAAAGCCTCCCATTGGCTGGCCGTCTGGACTGTAAGGTGTACCCTGACTCACTGAAAAAGGAATCAAGTAAAATAAACAAGTGAAACGGGAGTCACTGTTGGCTGTTTTGTACATTAATATACATAGCCACCATAACTTTCTATGATTCTACTCCAACTCCAGGAGTGTTCTATTGGTGTTTTGAGTCACACAGTCTCTGCAGCTGTCTGCAATCAGCCAATAATCCTCTAATAATATATTTAGGTTTTATCAGTAACCTTGTTACACACAGCAATTAACTCATTTAAAAAATGAATATTCCTATATTTTCGTTATTAATAACACAATTGTTACCCATGTGTTAACCCTTATATAATCCAAATATCTTGAGTTTGAGTTTGATTTATTTAATAAGGGACAACACATATTAATGAGCATATTCATGTCAATGAACATATATTATATGTAAGATTGTAGCCGAGGGTTAATTTCTATCTTTAGTCCCTTATGTAGGCTGAAGATAAACAATGACACATTCTAGACATACACACACACAGTCACACACACACAGTCACACACACACACACACACACACACACACGCACACACACGCACACACACGCACACACACGCACACACACACACACGCACACACACGCACGCACGCACGCACGCACGCACGCACGCGCGCACGCGCAAGTAGCACAGTTTTAGACACCATTGTGATCGCATTTTTTTTCGTCTAAAAGCTAGGGTTTAAAATGATTGGCGAATAGGTTCACAGAAGGGAGTTAACATATGTTAATTTGTATTGAGTTCCAGGTATGTGCGACGTGGACAGAGAAGGTCCTTTGGCTGAAAGCATTATCTTTGACGGGAACTACACAATCACCTCTAGAACCAGCCCTTGGATTTTTTGGGGACAAAAGCTTGCAGTGGAGGAGGATTGTGATGGAAGTTTTTGTAAACTAAGGTGGCATCTGCATATTTAACGGTAGTGTCGCAGTTCAGACGTTTGTGTTTTTTTAACATCTGACAGTAAATAAAACTTTGATGAGAACGACTTTATAGTTGTAATATAGGTGACGTAGTTTTAAATTAGAAGATTTTCAGCTAGTGTGCCTTGAGATTTTCTCAATGCAAAATGGTAGGCTGATTGGACACTCTAAATTGCCCCTAGGTATGGGTGTGAGTGTGCATGGTTGTCAGTCTCCTTGTGCCCTGCGATCGGCTGGCCACCGATTCAGGGTGTCCCCCGCCTCTGGCCCGGAGTCAGCTGGGATAAAGGATAAGGATAAGGCGGTTCAGAAAATGAGATGAGATGAGATAAGAAAACAGAAAATATTTTATTTTCAACCCTTGTTTTTGATTCAATTAATTTGTTATATTTCATGCACTCATTTTAATTGCCTTCCTATAATTTGTATTTAGCTGGAAGGCATTTTGAACTGCTTTGTGTACAAAATGTCCTGCCAAGCTTGTCTTTGCCTTTTAATCCAATTTAACTACAATAAAACGTATCAAACGTCTTATTTGATATCAATTTTAATACAGTTATTTTCCTTTATGATTAAATTTAAAATAAGATTCAATTTCACCTGCTCTATTGGACTGGTCAATCATAGGCTGGACTATTCTCCTCCTTGCATTGATGAACCTGGAAATGAAAGATATGCCATGTAAATAACAAAGGCACATTTTTTTCTGTCCATAAACATTACCAAATTAAATTTATGAGAACATCGAACAGAATCAGAGTCAATTCCTCATTTACAGGTTTACTGTAATCAAAGCTATCAGAATTAGAATTTTTCAGGATAATTCAGGATCTCCCTTAACATGTCACCATTTTAGAATATTTGCAAAGCCATGCCGGCGGCCCAGCGGTTGAGTGGTTAGCGCGTCTGCCTCACAGTTCTGGGATCCTGGGTTAAAATCCAGGTCGGTCCACCTGTGTGGAGTTTGCCTGTTCTCCCCGGGCCTGTGTGGGTTTTCTCCATGTACTCCGGTTTCCTCCCACATTCCAAAAACATCTATGGTAGGTATGAATGCTTGTTTGTCTCCTTGTGGCTTGCAATTGGCTGGCCACAAATTCAGGGTGTCCCCTGCCTCGTGCCCGAAGTCTGCTTGAATAGGCTCCAGCACCCCCTGTGCCCCTTGTGAGGATAAAGCAGTTAACAAAATGAATGAATGAATGAATGAATGCAAACCCATGTCAGAAATAAAATAATTGACTTCCCAAGATAGCATCAAGTGCTTATGAAGAGTGTATTGCTTAAAAAAATCTATTGATTCAGCTCTGTAGCCACAGGCTACAATGAGACTAACTGGTATGCCAATATTTTGTCATGAAGAGCCTAAGGCAAAATAGTGAGCCTGAATCAGTGACATCTCCATTACATCTTTCAAAGTATGTATGTTAGTATTCAAGTCAGTGGTCACAAAACAAACAGTTCTACAAAACTATATAGAAAATAAAATAACAAAACAATTAAATAGATTGTAAATGCAAGCAATGTATGCACGGTCCTTAACATGAAACAACAAATTATAAATACGGTAATATGGCATTTTATCTTCTGAGCTACTTATGGTCGCGTGTGTACTTGGAGACTAACCCAGCTATCTATCGGCAGTCGGAAGGGTAGAACCTGAATCGGTTGCAAACCAATTGCAAGGCTCCAACAAACAACCATTGACATACTACACACTCAGACCTCAGACTATTTGAAGTGTTCAATCAACCTACCATGGATGTTTTGGGATATGGGGAGAAACTATAGTATGTGGAGAAAACCCATAGTCATGGAAAAAAACAAACTCCACACAAGAAGAAAACCTTTGAACTCAGAACTGAGAGGCGGCCGTGCAAAGCACTCCTCCACAATGCTTCAAAGTCGGGCTGGACGATATGACAAAAATGATTATCACGATACAAAAAAACTATCAGTCGATATTGATAATTATCACAATAACTAACACATCTTTTTTGCTTCAAATTTGAAACTTCAAACATCTATGAATAAATAAATAAATTACTTTCCTCCTTATTTAAATATGAAAGTAACTACCGTATTTTCTCGCATATAAGCCGCTCCCGCACCCTTAAAATTGCCTTAAAATCGTTGAATTTTACAATTTCTCGCGTATAAGCCGCCCCTGGATACATAATTTTCACCTCCATATTCATGGTTTTAATAGGGAGTACAAATGTGTTATTTTGAAGGGAAAATCTTAAGAAATATCATCGCACGTGGTATTTCTAAAAATAGTGTCTGAATCGAAAGCACATTATTAGAGTCAATATCATAAGGAAGTTAGTAATTCATCTAGTAATGGTTGTTTTCTTACTGCAAAACAGAAACTCTCTCATCTCAATTTTTGAACCGCTTTTTCCTCCCTCATTAGGCTCCCGGGGGGTGCTGAAGCCTATCCCAGCTGACTCCGGTGGGGGACACCCTGAATCGGTGGCCAGCCGATTGCAGGACACAAGGAGACGGACAACCATGCACACTCACCCAAACTTAGGGGCGATTTAGAGTGTCCAATCAGCCTACCATGCATGTTTTTGGAATGTGGGAGGAAACCGAAGTACCCGGAGGAAACCCACGCAGGCCCGGGGAGAACATGCAAACTCCACACAGATGGACATGACCTGGATTTGAACCAAGGACCCCGGAGCTGTGAGGCCGACACGCTAACCACTCGCCCCACCGGGCCGACCCCAAAACACAAAATCTCCAAACAAATATTAAATGTTAATTTGCCGAAATCCACTGGTGAAAAAGAGTATAGCAACTGTAAGTCTTGTGCGCTGTAAGATATGCTGACTCACTACAGACGCTCCCCTACTTACGAACGCAATTGGTTCCGAGCGATTGTTCATAAGTTGAATTTGTTTGTAAGTTGATTCAGTGCTATATTTTGTATTATAATTTATGTTTAAGGCCGATATAAGTATATTGAAGGTTTATATAAGTGCATTTGTATGTTTAAGGCTTGTATAAGTAACACGCATTGGTTTGTACTGAAAAAAAAAACATTTAATAAAATGGAGAGAATATGTACAGTACTGTAGAGAGAGAGATTTATGTATTAGAAACTGGCCAAAAGAAGCGACCTAATGACGATTGCACAGTTTTCCTCTTTTTTTCATCATAAATGATGCGGTAGCACTGTATGGCATCATTCAATTGATTTGCAAACTTTGTGCAACGTTCAATATTTGGGTCCTGCTGCTCGATCTTTCTGTTTATAAATGGTACTGACGGTCGAACGATTCAATGCCCGTGAAACGCTCACCACTCTCACGCGCATCAAGCTTCGTTATTATTGCCACTCGTTTCAAATGAAATGGCTTGCCTCTTCCTTGCAACTCCCTCAATAGAAAGCCTTTAGCTTTTTACCAACCATATTCAGTATTGGATGCATGAGATATTTAATGATACAAATGAAAAAGGTTCTTTGCACACTGGAGATACATTCACGCACTTCCGCATTGCAACGAAGAAGAAGGTAGATGCTGGGTGAGCTGAGCTCTCACAGCGCCATGCGTCGGTATTAGCGGCGGAAAGAAGTACTACTCCGAAAAAGGCGCGAAATACAAAATTGGACTTGCGAACATTTTTGGACTTAAACGCAATTTGCAGACATGTTCGTATGTACCGTTGTTCGTAAGTTGAATGTTCGTAAGTAGGGGAGCGTCTGTATTTGCAATTGCTTGTTAGTATTGCATCAGTTTGGTGTGAGTAATGAAAAATGTCGTGTCATGTTGAGACATCAGCTCTACAGTTGTTTGGGCGTATCAGCCCACACCCTGTTTCTGTTATCTTCTCTGTACAGCATCATGTTTTCACATATAAATAGATGCACAAATCTTTCGGAGAGAGTTGCCGCGAATAGGCTGTGCGTTCGCAGCCGTTCGAGCTCTCCCCATCCTGTAGTCTGGTAATAAACTTATCTCCTTGAAATTGGTCTCCCTCTTTCTTAACCTGCTCCTGAAGTTGTTTTACAGATCTATCATGCGCATATAAGCCATACCCTTCATTCTGTCATCATTTTTTTAAAGTTAGAAATACGGTATGTTGCCTTACTTTATAAGAAAAGAGAATCTATTCATATTACTATTTCTGAGAATGTGTGTGCCTTAGTGTGTTTGTCCAATAACATCGGACAAAATGGATACAACACCGTACATCCGATTTGAATGTGGTTTTAAACAAACAATTGCAAAAGTACGGCTCTAGGATGTATCCGTGCTCGACTTTTTAATTTGGGCCCCAGTTTAAAAAAAAATCTATTATTTCTGTGAATGTGTGTGCGTTAGTATGTTTGTTCGTTAACATCGGACAAAATGGAGACAACACTGTACATCCGATTTGAATGCGGTTTTGAACAAACAATTGCAAATGTACGGCTCTAGGATGTTACCATGCTCGATTTTTGAATATGGGCCCGTTTTTAAAAAAATTGATTTTTCGCAATGAGGAGAAACCGGAAGCGTTCATCAATTGCATCGCAGACGTGCCCAAGAGACGGTCTGTGAAAGCCGCTATAGCTAACATGCTAAAACACGTTTCCTCGTCATCCTCTTCTTCTCATGAGCGTTGGTCCGGAACTAGTGTTCATCTTGAAACAGCGCCCCTGTTCTCTGTGGTGGTCGGGTGGTTTAATTACAGTTAAAAATTATGGAATTTTTATTGAATGTTTTTAATATTATCGTTGACAAAGAAATTTCACGATAATTATCGTTATTGTTTTATCGCCTAGCGCTACTTCAATGATAAGTAATATCTATAAAAAAATAAGGCAGTAGTGTGTTTTGTTTTAAATACATTTCATTAAGATAAATAATTTATACTGTGGGCGACCTGGTGGTCTAGTAGTTAACACGTCAGCCTCACAGTTCTGGGGTGGAGGGTTCGAGCCTAGGTCAGTCCTCACTGTTTGAAGTTTGCATGTGCTCCTCGGGCTCGCGTGGGTTTTCTGTGGGTACTCCGGTTTCCTCCCTCATCCCAAAAACATGCATGCTAGTCTGGTTGAACACTCTAAATTACTTCTAGGTTTGAGTGTGAGCGTGTATGGTTGTTTGTCTCCTTGTGCCCTGTGATTGGCTGGGCACCAATTCTGGGTGTCTCCAACTGGTGCCCATCGTCAGCTGGGATAGGCTCCAGCACACCCCACAACCCTTGTGATGATAAGTGGTTCGGAAATGTATGAACAATTTATTGTTGTGCACTAAAGCCGCTTTGTGAACGCCCAATTCCATAGTACGTGTTTTAACGTGCTCATGTTAGCCGCGGTCGTACAGCTAGATTTTCTTAGTGTTTGCATATTGTCCATGTCTTGTTTACTTTGGTCTATCACCAAAAATGTTGGCCCATAAATGATTTAAAGGTTACAAGGACATTTGCAACACTAATATACTAAAACCTACTATTGGGAAACACCCTTTGAAAGAAGCTTGTAGGCCTGGTCAATAAAATAGAAAACAAGTGTCTGTCTACATATAATTGGTACATTTAATTGGTCTGGATAATGTGAATTTGGCAAACATGCTAATTCATTCATTCATCTTCCATACCACCCATCCTCAAAAGGATTGCGGGGGTTGCTGGAGCTTAACCCAGCGGTCATCGGGCGAAAGGCAGACTACACCCTAGACTGGTCACCAGTCAGTCCTAGGGCACACAGAGAGACAAACGACCATCCGTACTCCCAATCAAACGGTCACAGGCCAGAATCGAGCCCGCGCCTGCCCGCACCCAAGTCAAGCTAGTGAACCTCTATGTCACGAGCTCCAAACATGGAAATCTGTTTTGAATATTGTTCTCTTCAAAGTAGGTAATAACAATAAATATGGGTAGCACAAAACTGACTTTAGAGGTTATTACCAGTTGTTGACTTGGAGAATGGTGAGGCCTGTGTCTTGTGCAAGTTGTTTCTTCTGTTCCTCTGATGGATACGGATGCTGTGGGAATTAAGAAAAAGACCGATGGAACTTGGAATTTTTTCAGGAGTGGTAAAACTCCCTAATTCAAGATGCGATTGTGCAAATGAATCATCCCACCAAAACCATGGACTGCCGATATATATTTGGCCCCATTAACACTTCAGGGTAAAAGCGTGTGGCTTTCTGTGACATTATTTGACATTGCTTGACAAATGATCTGGTGGGATGTAAAGAGACACAATAGTATCTTTTGTTTGGGACCCTGGTAAGCCCAGCCCCCCTGTATCTCTTACCCCACCTCTCCCCCAAATTCTAGCCTGGTCGTTTTTGTCGTTATTCTGTGTGTGTATGGTGTGTGGGCGTGTGTTATTAAGGGAGGAGGGTGGCAGATGGCAGACAGAGGTGACCCATGTACTGGGAACAGGGTCGTGGGCTAGTTGTCATTCTGCTGATGTCAGACCATCAGCTGGCTCCTGTTGTCATCAGTGAAGGATGACCTTCCAAAAACTAAATTTTCAATTACTTTTAAGGTAAGGGGCCTAAGGCATTGGAGGAATTGGTCAGCAAATCAATGTTTTTTTGTGCTCCATAAGGCTGATGTTGACAAATCAAATGTATTTGGAATCTTGTTTTTTTTAGCAATAATAAAAAGGACATTCAACTTACATGCCTGCTGCCATCAACAGAATAGAACATTGTGTGGGAAATGAAATGTCTAGACAACGCCACTAACAGGCTTCTGCATGTGCCTGACAATATGAAAATACTGTACCTCTTAACTTGATAGTGGATGAGTGTGGGTAAAAATATCGATAAATCAATGCATTGCAATTACAGTGGACCCCCTATTTGCAATTCAGCATTCGCATATTTTTAAATAAAAAATAACTCATACATGCGCTTAAGCCAAATGCTCACTCTCATTTTTCGGAATTATTCACCCGCGGATGTAGGGCTAGAGTTCCAGGGTAATGTTGTATCTGAGGGAAACCCTCCAGGCCCATAGCATGACGACCAGTGTGTATTTTGGCTTTATGGGTTCATTATATATGTAGTATGCCACGGAAACCGCCCTCCCTGTTGCAGTGTGCCGCGCAGGTTCAAGTCCTGAGGTGTTAGAGGGGAACAGATCAGGCCCTCACGGGTTGCAACCGTTTTGCCGCTGGCGACAAGATCTGGTATACATTAAAAGCCCAGGCTAGCAGCCTAGTCTATACTATCCTGTCTGAAGGCGTCAGAAGGAAGGTTTCCTAAGCTTATAATCCATCAGTAGTGGACCGTCAGGGCCTGCAAGGCCTTCTCTGCTGGCCTAAAAAAATATCTGAATCACAGACTGATGTTAATTATGTTTTGTCCATGAATCCTTAAATAATTCAAAATTGTCTGTCAGCTTCCTTTCATTGCTTTTCCCCTGGTTGCACTGCTTCCAGATGTGTGTTTTCATATTTAAGCATCTAACCAATCACATTTCAGTTATTATTTGTTGCCAGGGTCAGAAATCTGCCTTGAGGCCTTCAAAATCAGTTCTGCAGGCTCTGCTGCATAAAACAAGCTGCCATTGTTGGCTTTTATTGATGCGTAGACCGTGTTGTTTTACCTTGTTTTGTCGCCGGACTTTTGGTCGCCGGACGTTTGGTCGCCGGTTGTTTGGGTCCAGGCGACCAAACGTCCACGACCAAACGTCCACGACCAAACGTCCGGCGACCAAAAGTCCGGCGACCAAACATCCGGTCACGAGCCCACTCTGAGTACGACGCAGGCGGCGAAGGGAAAGAAAGCAAAAGCGCGGATGCCGGGCGGGCCTAGCTGCTAAGCTACGGAAACAACCGCACAGAGCACTGCTTCCGAGTATCTTCTTGACCAACGCCAGATCCATCACCCAGAATATGGACGATTTGGAACTTCAGCTTGCTACCAACAGCTTTGTCAGGAACTGCAACATTATTCTCATCACTGAAACGTGGCTACACCCGCAAATCCATGACTCTGCGGTATCGCTAGCTAGCCGCACGCTACACCGACACAATCAATCAACAGAATCTGGGAAAAGCAGGGGGGGTATCATTGCGTGTACATACACGACTCGTGCTGCAACAGTAGGATCATTAACACTCACTGTTCCCCTGATTTAGAGCTCTTGGCAGTACGGTGCAGGCCCTTCTTTCTACCAAAAGAGCTAACGATTGTCATTGTAATGGCTGTTTACATCCCACCGGATGCTAACGTTAGCACGGCACTTAGCCTCCTGCTCACAACTGTAAACAAACAGCAGCTTGACCACCCCGATGGAGTCTTTATTGTCGCCGGTGACTTCAACAAAGCATGTTTAAAGACTGTTCTGCCTAAGTTTATCCAGTACGCAGTGTCACACCAGAGGAGATAAAAGTCTCTTATTCTAACATCAAACATGCTTATAGAGCCACACCTCTCCCTCACCTTGCTGGATCCGACCATCTCTGCCTGTCCCTCACCTCCTAATGCACCCCATTCCGGAGGCTAACAAGGCCACAAATAAAGATAATAAAAACATGGCCTGAGGACGCCCTTTCTCAGCTGCAGGACTGCTTTTCCCGCACCATTTGGGAACTTTTTGAACACCACAACCTCCAGGACTACACAGACACAAAAACTGCACGGAGACTGTCACTGTTAATAAACATATCCGGGTTTTTCCAAACCAAAAACCCTGGATGACCAGTGAGACACAGGCACTCATCAAATGCCGTAACACCGACTTCAGGTCAGGGGACAAGGTACAATACAGGGCTGCCAGAGCAGACTTGAAGAGAGGCATTAAAAAGGCCAAGGCAGCATATACAAGGAAAATTGAGGAGCACTTCACAGAAAATAACCCAAAGAAGATGTGGCAGGGAATACGACACATTACCAATTACAATGACAATAATGTGTCTGTTAACACAGATGCCTCACTAGCGGAGGAACTGAACCGTTTCTTTGCCCTCTTTGAGACTGACAAATCAGATTCAGTCTCAACACATCCACCACCACCCTGCAGCAGTACACTGAAGCTTCAGGAACATGAAGTGAGACAGGTACTGCGGACTTTGAACACCAGGAAGGCTGCTGGCCCTGACGGAGTACCTGGGAAGGTGCTCAAAGCCTGTGCTGACCAGCTAACTGGGGTTTTTACAAATATTTTCAATTGTTCTCTGCAACAATTCATCATCCCATCCTGCCTGAAATCTGCCACCATTATCCCTGTCCTTAAAAAGCCAACCATTGACAGCCTGAATGATTATCGGCCTGTTGCACTTACGCCTGTGATCATGAGGTGCTTTGAAAAGTTGGTCTCCAGCCACATCAGGGATACAATCCCTCCCTCAGTTGACCCTCACCAGTTTGCTTATAGAGCAAATAGGTCCACTGAGGACGCCATCGCCGTAGCTCTACACATAGCACTGAGCCACCTGGAGCACCATGGGAACTACGTGAGGATGCTTTTCATTGACTATAGCTCAGCCTTCAACACTATAATACCGTCATTCCAGCTAACAAATTCTCCCACCTTGGACTATCCTCTTCCATCTGCTGCTGGATTAAGAACTTCTTAACCAACTGTCCTCAAACTGTTAGACTTGGTCCCCACCTCTCTTCCTCTATCACACTGAGCACTGGCTCCCCTCAAGGCTGAGCAAATATAGTATTTGTAAACTAATATTGTATTGTAATATACTAGTATTTGTATATACAATACTAGTATTTGTATTTAATCATTAAACGCTGTTTTCGGCTGGATTTGACCGAATTTGAGAGCATTTTGAGCCGTTTGGCGAATGGACGTATATAGACGTTTTTTTGCCTTATCGCGACATAATCGCGACATTCTACTGAGGAATTCACTTCCCTGGGCTCAGTTCTAATGTCCAAAGAGCTCCAGTATTTGTATTTAATCATTAAACGCTGTTTTCGGCTGGATTTGACCGAATTTGAGAGCATTTTAAGCCGTTTGGCGAATGGACATATATAGACGTTTTTTTGCCTTATTGCGACATCATCGCGACGTTTTACCAAGGAATTCACTTCCCTGGGCTCGGTTCTAATGTCCAAAGAGCTCCAGTATTTGTATTTAATCATTAAATGCTGTTT
This sequence comes from Stigmatopora argus, assembly GCF_051989625.1. Lineage (NCBI taxonomy): Eukaryota > Metazoa > Chordata > Actinopteri > Syngnathiformes > Syngnathidae > Stigmatopora > Stigmatopora argus. Next base: position 2,535,824 of record NC_135405.1, on the reverse strand, counting down.
TAGGATGGATTTGACCCGATTGGTGTCATTTCACGGCTCAGTTCTGCTACATCTGCCCGCCCAAGAGTGCTTATTCCCGGGCTGACATGCCCGCCCAAGAGTGCTTATTCCCGGGGTGCCATGCACGCCCAAGAGTGCTTATTCCCAGGCTGCCATTGACGGTAGACTAATAAATTGAGAGTGATGAGCGGCAAAGGGAAATGAATCATTGATTTTTACTATAATTTGGACAACGCTGGCGGCGGGCCGGATTAAAAATCCTAACGGGCCGTATATGGCCCGCGGGCCAAGGTTGAAAAACTTGTACACACACGATCCGGGGGCGAGGCGAGCGCGCGAATCCCGTTTCGGCGAAACCTCCGTTCGGCAGAACGTCCATTCGGCGACCTGTCCGTCTGTCAAACATCCGTCGGCGAAACGTCTTTAGGCGAATCATCCGAGTACCGATTTTTTTACTGGGAAAACGCACTTTGTGGAGTAGCACCACCAATATCGTTATGTGCAGCTCTGTATGATGACAATAAAGGCTTTTGATTTTATTTTATTTGAAAATGAATTGTCCTCCACTTGCAGTCCAGTAACTACGTAGCGGTATAACTACGAAGCGGTATCCCTGGCTCTGAGGAACACAGCAAATTGTATTGCTGGGGAGTGCTTGTTATTTGCCAAAGATCCATATGGTATTTGGATAAATACTGGATTTGTACATCTGACTTGCCTAACCAAGTCAGAAAAGCGACACCAAAGCACTGGCATACAAGCAACGGTGGTTTCCAAAACTTTTGGGGAAACCAGAGTGGATCTACAGTTAAGCGAGCAAGTACATGGGAATAACCATAACCTGACGGAAAATTGGGAAATATCAATAACACTAATAGACTGTCATTTTTGGGGGGCAAGCAGGAACTTTCATTTCGGGGAATGACTGAAACGCACGGCTAATCTGTGCGACAGAGTGCAGTTGAAATCTTCTTGAGGAACAAAAATTGGATGAAATGAGTACCGCTGGACGAGGGTGTCTTATACAACACCTACTTTCAGATATCTTGTAAAGAAGTTGGGGTTAGTACGCCTGAGCCACCCATTTGTAATTTGTTTTGACTTTTCTGAGCCGCTATGGGCCATTGATTGCAGGCTTCATATTTGATTAGCCTTTGGATCAGGAGACTTGTTTTTCTGGTTATTGCCAGGTTATTACAGCCGGTTACTCAGACTATCATGTTAAAACGCTATCTATGCCAGAGCCAGCTCAACGCCATACAAGAACCATCGGATTTGTTTTAGGACTAACCTGTGCTGAAGAGAAATAAGGTTTGCACACGAGAATCCTTTTGTCTGGCAAACGGGTTTTGCCGCTCACCATGAAAGGCAACAGCACAACAATATTTAGTGATATTAATATTCATTCATCCATTAATGTTTTGAGGCGCATATCATCACAGATAAAACCCATGCTGGCCCAGGGAGAACATGCAAACTCCTCACAGTGAGGACCCACCTGGGATCAAACCCTCGACCCCAGAACTTTGAGGCCGATGCACTAACCACTCATCCGCCAGGCTGCCCGAAGTAAAACTTAATGATTTGATATTATATAATAAATATTTTAGGACCCACTTCTCTCTGTAAGAGAGCACAGAAAATTGACAACTCTAGCAGGTTGACAGTCCTTAAATGTGTCTGCTTAGAGCATTGAGAACTTATGTGAATTATTTTCAAGTCTCATCTTGCCAAGTGTAAAATAGTACATACCGTATTTTCCCACATAAGCCGCCCCCGCGTATAAGCCGCACCCTTACAACTGCTTTCTCAATAGCTTCCTTTAAGGATCTTCAGAATGGGTGACAAAAGCATCAGACTATAGCAGAGGACCTCCTCCTACCTTGTTACCGACCAGAGGACTCACACAGCAACATCTGACAAAACATCATCCAACTCCATTCACAACCTCAACAACTCATGAATGCTTGAACGCTTTGGTGTTGCAATGGGCTTTTCAAGAACCAAAGTCTCCTCACACACTATTCATTGGCACATCCTACCAATGGCACACACTTTTGCTTAACAAATCACCGATGAAGGAGGATGGAGGATAGCAAGAGGATAATTCAATTAAGTTCTTATCTTTTTTCATCTGTAAAATCTAATGGCAGACTTTGGAAAGGAAGGGATTTTCTGAGTACAGGATCTTTGTAGGCCTGTTATAAACCACAAAAATTAGGAGTTTATGACACAATTGTAAGTGTGAAGTATAAAGAAAGATGTAAGAAGAAAGCATTTGCTCTATCTTATACCTTAAAAAGTAAAAAAGAAAGACATTGTGCTTTATTCTTTCTCTCAGGTTGTTATATCTGCACAAAGTACGCACATTTTCCAAACTACTTATCCTCACGAGGTTTGCGGCCGGTGCTGGAGCCTATCCCAGCTAACTACAGGCAAAAGGCGGGGGAGAACCCTGAATTGGTGGCCACCCAATTGCAGGGCACAGGAAGACAGACAACCATATATGCTCACACTCTACCTAGAGGCAATTGAGAGTGTTCAACCAGCCTACCGTGAATGTTGTTGTTGATGTTGTTCATTCATGCATTTTCCATACTGCTTATCCTTACAAGGCTCGTGGGGGCAATGGTGCCTATCCTACTCTGGACCAGGTGAGGTACACCATGAATTGGTGGCCAGCCAATCGCAGGGCACAATCATTCACTCTTACATTTGTACATAGGGGCAATTCAGAGTGTTTAACCAGTGTGAACATGCAAACTCCCTACAGGAAGGTTTGGACCTGAGATGAAACTCTTGATCTCAGAATTGTGGGGCCGACACGCTAACCACACACCCATCAGAGTCAAGTATACAATCGTGCTCCGAAATACACACAGACCTTTTCTTTAACCTAGAATGGATCAAAGATGAACAACAAATGAAATATGTCCAGAGCCCACGACTAACTACCTTTACATAGAAATAATTTCACTGCATAACAAAATAGTCATGACTCAATAGTAATCAATACTGAACTTTTATCATTAACTCTAACCATTAGCTTGGTGGGTACAGTAGCTCACTCATTTATGTTAATGGATTTTAAAGATTCTATACTTTATTTTAGTGTCTATCATAGTTCTATATTGACTATCAATTTTAGCCAGGGTATTCTTAACTTTGGAAAAGATTGACAAGCAGGCACTTTTGCTGTGTGAAGTATGACCCATCACTGTGAAAAGGTATGCAGCTCAATCTGTGCATGAGCCATGTCCATTGGCTGAAGGACGAATCATTTTGATGATTTTTTTTTAATGAACATGAAATCTTGGAGGGAGTGCAGCTGAGACGGCTCTCATCACCACTGAAGGGTGTCAAATTGAAGCATATATGCGGCACATGTTTGAAGTGTCCAAGCTCAGTGTATAACTGAATGAGAAGCTATCACAGCTCACTTATGTTTGTCAAGGCTGTCATCTTCACACATGAAAAGAACCTGATGAGCCTGATGATCATTAAAATAATCAGATTTGCGTGTACTAAATAACTAAATAAATAAATAAAGTAGCACACATCCTACGATGTCAGTATTGCGCTGGGCACATTGCAATGTCACGGAGCAAACAAGAAATCCTTCAGGCCCAAAGGAAACCGACAAATCTTACTGTCATGCGAGCTACCAATTGTATCCTAGCGATCACACCCTTGGAAGCCTGAGAGTTTTCTCATGAAAGATAATGAAGGGATGAGGTTTACTTGGCTTGCTACAGTATTCATTGGACCTAACTAAAACATGGAAATACAGATAAAATTCTTACTGTAAGGTGCTGAAACAGCCATGCTCTCATTATATTTGTAGCAACTTTAGGGAAGATGCCTCTTTTCTTCTGCCTCTTCTTGTCCTGGTCATCTTCATCTCCTGTGCCTGGTGATGCAAGGCTGTTGTCAAGGCCGTCGCCTAGGATTAAAGAAATAAAAAAGGAGTCACATTATGAAAAGAAAAAATATAATAATTTGCCCCCTATACCTTTATTCCTATACATCGAGTTATCCTGGTTTAGCAACAAATATACAAATATAGGCTGGGGCTGTATTCCTGTGTGGAATGGTAAAGCACAAGATTCTTCCTCTCACCTCTGTTTGATTCCCGCGGACATTGGATAATGAAGAGAAGTTTGTAGTGTGGGAACTCAATAAGACCAAGAGCTATTAATACAATCTGAGTCACTCATATGACATGAACTAATGACTGCAGGAGTTGTGTGCCCAATGTGAAATAATGAATGCCCATTCAGCCAATGTGCTACATGTAAGGTTATTTATTAGCGACCTCTATTTGAAATGCATACCTATCAACTTTTTTTTTAACGTTTTCCCGTATTTCATACGTTTTTTGTGTACGCCGTATAACAACTTTTGGTACGGGATTTTTTTCCAAGTATGTTATTTGTAAAACCATTTTACCCATTTCGGCTTTAATCCGCATCATCTCGATCACTGGTAGCAGACAAAAACGTCATTGTTGACTGCTAATATTGTCATGCTTTTAGCATAATATGCGCACGGGCATTCCCCCTTCACACGTCCGCCTTTTCACTGTATAAATATAGCGCGTCAGCAAGCCGACAGTCAAGCGTCATACAGCAACAGCGACAGAATTTAGTGCATACAAAAGGTGCACCGACTGATATTGCCCCCCCGTCCACAATTTTTGACTTTTAAGTGAACCTTATGTGACTACATATGTGCCGCGTTGCATTTGTACATTTTTTTTATCACTTAATAAGGGGAATTGCAATCATTAATAAGGGGACCAATTGGCCGAGGTTGACAGCTATGGAAATGAGAATAATGATTCTCTTGGAAGAGTAGAAGTAAATCACAATAACAAAACCTTACTCTGACCTGTGTATGATACAGACCCAATAACATCAAATCATGTGTTGTTAAAAGTTGGACATGAGCTGCACTTTTGGTTGCTGATGCAAAATGAAGCAGGATGAGTTGGCAGGGCAGTGAGTTCAGCACTCTTGTATTCCCATGTGTCCATTGAGCAACAAATCCCATCCCCCAATCCTCACCCAGAGCATTACATATGTCTTGTCAGTATAGCCTGTGGCTCAGAATCCCGCCATTAGCAGCATTCTTGTTTGATTTCAGAAGAAAGCTGGCACAAATAAAGGCAGGAGGCATCCTTAAACAGAAATTTCCGCCCCTGTTTGCTAATGCTCTCTAGCTTGCAAGCGCAAGGGGGACTCTGTTCCCTCTCTGCCATTAATTGTGCATCAGTTGAGATGATTTACTTTTAACAGTGGTGGTTATTTTTTTTCTCGCCCTCGGGGCAGAGTAGCCTTGAAAGCCTGCCTGGAGGGCATGTGAATAATGAATCTGAGAGACTCCTCCCCTGAGGCGGGACAGGAACCCTTCTTTTCTTAAAATTTGCCCAAGCATGTCTTTTTGTTTTTAGGGATGCATCAATCAAGCACCTCTATTTGAGCCATATTCATGAATAAATATTTAAGCTAATGAATATTGACATTAAAAGGGATGTGTTCCATGGATGGGGGGAGTTTTGACGGATGGTATCCACGTCTGAATCACGCACAGTTGTCCTTCGTTAGACGTTAGTCTTCCTTTATTAAAAAAATATATATTTTCAATAAATGAATGCAGAATTCTTTGTTGTTGGATTACCTCTCTCGATTCAAGCTTTTTAAATTTTACCTATGCTCCATCAATTCTGTCTTTTGTATTTAAAGAAATTACCATATGAGTTGCAGTCGTGAGTTTCTACTAATCATGTAGTATACTTTCATAATCTTAAATGAATAATGAAATGTGAAAAAGGTAAAGGAAGAAAGAGGCTCAGACTAATTATATCTATGTATGACATCCCACCCTCCCCAACACACACACTTCACCCGGGTCTACTGCCTCTTCTCTGTTCGCCTCCTGCTTTCTTGTGATGTAGAAAGGGAAAGCCGCAGGGCAGATCTTCTGATACAGTAATCGCTTCTGACTGCGCCGCAGCAACTCATCCAATCTAAGCAGTGTATGACGGTCCAGTCTCAAAGTCGTACACCCGTGCAATTTTGCCATGGCTCTGCTCTCGCCCCCATCTCCAATGACTCTATCTCCACCCCCACACATCAGGCTCTGCTTCCCACTGCCTGCCACTGTCTGCACGCGTGACACTTGAGAGTGGAGGGGGAGAGATAGGCATTACTGCAGGGATGGCGGGAGTATGGCCCCGGGGCAAAGAAGCAAAACACACACAAAAACGCACCCTAAGACATGAAAAAGACTCTTACCTTTTTGCACCCTCCTTTCAAGTGATACAGATGAATAAATGAATGATTTAATTAACAATAACAATAATGATGAAAGAAAAATAATAATACTGAAAAAGATATATAAATATCATTGTTTATGAATAAATTCAAATTATATCTCAACACAGCCTAATATAATTTAAACTTATATATATATATATATATAAACATATATATATATATATATATATACATATATATATATATATATATATATATATATATACATATATATATATACATATATATATATATACATATATATATACATAATTTGTGATTTCAAATTTTTCATTGTACATAGTGTTAAATTTTCAACCCATTTTTGCTTGTATGATGGCTGCTGTTATGGCATGACAGGCAGTCAGTGGATGGAGTGTCAAAAAGACAAAGTAGAGAACACTAAGCAAAACTGATTTCTGTACTCCATTTGCATCATTGATGCAAAGCCAGCATGGCTATCTAATGGGCTCAGCTGGTACCTGATCCATCATCAGTGACACCTCACAACTCTTCCCCTTATTAGGCAAAATAAACTATTCCAAATAAGCACTCTGGATTGTTTCAAAGTCTTGGGAAATATTTTTGTGCTTATATTTGAACAAAATGCATGCAAGAATTCTTGCAAATTGGAAATCATTTTTAATTTAGACCAGAGGTCTCCAAACCGGTCCTCGAGGGCCGTTGTGGGTGCAGGATTTTGTTTCAACCGATCCAACACAAACAGTTTAACCAATGAGGAAGCTGAAAAAGGAAGCACCTGACTGCAATCCACTGATTGCACTTCTAGGATACCAGATTGGTGGAAAGGTTTCCTTTTACGGGTTGGAACGAAAACCTGCACCCAGTGCGGCCTTTTCCGGAATAGTTTGGGGACCACTGATTTAGACCGAAAATATAATAATCATTGGTGACTTATATATATATATATATATATATATATATATATATATATATATATATATATGTATATATATATATATATGCTTCCAGATGAGTGTTTTCATATTTAAGCATCTAACCAATCACATTTCAGCCTTTATTTGTTGCTAGGGTCTAAAATCTGCTTTGAGGCCTTCACAATCAGTTCTGCGGGCTCTGCTGCATAAAACAAGCGTCGATAAAACTGTTGCTTTAACCAATCATATTTTGACTTGGCGACACCAAGGTCTTCTCATAGACGTAGAGATACGTCATCACTTTCACCTACTATGATTGGCTAGTGATAGAGTGGACTAGCCAGAGCTACCAAACTGTATCTGGAGTAAGCTGCACAAGCAAATATAATGTTGTGTTGATGTAATAGCGGTTTTGTCAAATCGCGATCGCTGAAGGAGGAGAAGAAATGGATTTGTTTGCAGATTTACTGTCAAAGCCATTTTCAAGACAGACTTTTCAAGAAAAGCTGGACATCATTAAGAAAGGTCGGACAACTCCGAAGCAAGAAAGCCTGTCACAACCGGGAACGTACATTTTCAGCACTAAATCGAATAAAAACTTATGCCAGAAATAGCACAGGACAGGCTCAACTTTCAGCATTAGCTTCGATGGCAATAGAAAAGAAGGAGGAAAGAAAGGAGGATGGATTTTGTGTACAGATAAAAAGGATTTTTGGTGAGTGAAATATGGCTATATTGCTAAATAATATTTCAATTGTATGAGGTTATTATTGATGTTTTTCTTTTACATGTGTCGCAGCTGTAGCTGCAGTAGAGGATTTATAGCCATAAAATAGTTTTTGAGGGTTGGACTGATTCAGACATAGCACTGAAGGCGTCGGTTTGAAATTCACGGCTCGCCACTGATATATATATATATATATATATATATATATATATATATATATATATATATATATATATATATATATATATATATATATACAGTTGTGGTCAAAAGTTTATATACACTTGTGAAGAACATAATGTCATGCCTCTCTTGAGTTTCCAGTTATTTCTGCAACTCTGTTTTTTCTCTGATATAGTGATTGGAACAGATACTTCTTTGTCACAAAATATATTCATGAATTTTGGTTCTTTTATGACTTTATTATGGGTTAACAGAAAAAGTGATCAAATCTGCTGGGTCAAAAATATACATACACGAATTAGCAATTTTGGTGACTTAGAAAGTTGTGTCAGTGAAATGAATTTCATAGCATGGCCTCTTAACTTATTGTGAGTGATTATGAGTGACTACAGCTGGTGACTTCTCTGAGGCCATTTAAATAGGACTCATTGGATGCAAATGCCCACAAACGCTACAATGGGAAAGTCAAAGGAGCTCAGCATGGATCTGAAAAAGCGAATCCTTGACTTGAACAAGTCAGGAAAGTCACTTGGAGCCATTTCAAAGCAGCTGCAGGTCCCAAGAGCAACAGTGCAAACAATTGTCTGTAAGTATAAAGGGCATGGCACTGTTTTGTCACTGCCACGATCAGGAAGAAAACGCAAGCAATCACCTTTACCTCAGTTTACATTACCTTCAAATTCTTCAAGATAACCTAAAGTCATCAGCCCGAAGATTGGGTCTTGGGCGCAGTTGGGTGTTCCAACAGGACAATGACCCCAAACACACATCAAAAGTGGTAATGGAATGGCTTAATCAGGCTAGAATTAAGGTTTTCGGATGGCCTTCTCAAAGTCCTGACTTAAACCCCATTGAGAACTTGTGGACAATGCTGAAGAAACAAGTCCAAGTCAGAAAGCCATCAAATTTAACTGAACTGCACCAATTCTGTCAAGAGGAGTGGTCAAAGATTCAACCAGAAGCTTGCCAGAAGCTTGTGGATGGCTACCAAAAGCGCCTAATTGAAGTGAAAATGGCCAAGGGACATGTTACCAAATATTAGCACTGCTGTATGTATATTTTTGACCCAGCTGATCACTTTTTTTCTGTTCACTCGTAATAAAGTCATAAAAGAACCAAACTTCATCAATGTTTTTTGTGACAAAGAAGTATCTGTTCTAACCACTCTATCAGAGAAAAATCAGAGTTGTAGAAATAACTGGAAACTCTCGAGAGCCATGACATTATGTTCTTCACAAGTTTATGTACACTTTTGACCACAACTGTATATATATATATATATATATATATATATATATATATATATATATATATATATATATATATATATATATATATATATATATATATATATATATATATATATATATATATATATATATATATGGAAAGCACAGTGGCACGAGTGGTTAGCGTGTCGGCCTCATAGCTCTGGGGTCCTGGGTTCAAATCCAAGTCACGTCCACCTGTGTGGAGTTTGAATGTTGTTCGTGGGCCTCCTTGGGGCACTCCATTTTCCTCTCACATTCCAAAAACATGCATGGTAGGCCGATTGGACACCCTAAATTGCCCCTAGGTATGGGTGTGAGTGTGCATGGTTGTCCGTCTCCCTGTGCCCTGCGATTGGCTGGCCACCGATTCAGGATGACCCCCAAATGGGAGACAGGGGATGACAAATGGTAGAAGTCAGGGCACCGCTTCTTCTTCGGCGCTGAAATGGTTGGCACTCACCTTACATTTCACCGTATGATGCATCGATAATACAAACAGCATCGTGCCTTTTCTTGGATTACATTACATACATTTCGCTTCGTGCACAGAAAGATGACAGCGAGCCTCTTCCAGCATTGTATGGATTCGTATCGCGTTGAAAATGCCTCTTAAATGTCCTGCGGAATGTCAAAATGTCACGCTGAAACTTGCAAGCAGAAGAAGAGATGAAAAATGGCGGTGAAAATGGCAGAAATCATGGCAGCACTTCTTCGGTGCTGAAATGGGTGGCACTGAAGGCTGGGTGCGTATCCAAATAGAACAAACGAGACGGGCGCCGTGCCTATTCTTCGGATTCCATTTCCATTACAATACCCTATGAGGAGAAGATCATTATTCTGGATACCAAAATGATTAGAACCAAAGACCTTTTCCGATAGCTTAGCTCCTGACAAAGCCAATGACTATGAACCTCAGCCTCGTTCCAGTGCCCGAGTGAGCCTCCACAGCTCGCAGACCAGGAGGCACTGAAACGCCTCGTCGAGGAAGAGTTCCCTCACATAATTTAAGACAATGGTTGGTTATCTCCCTGAGCAAGTTTTTAAACATGGATGAGACTGGGATTTATGGTAAGAGGATGCCTTCACAGACATTCTTATTCAAACGTGAACTGAACTTGCACACGGATCACCTGATGTTCGTATGCCTGGTTTAATGGTAAAGCCAGCTTTAATTTACAAATTCGACCGTGCTCATGCTTTAAAAAACAAGAACAAAGCCTTGCTGCTTGTCTACTGGATGAGCAACCGGAAACCCTTCACAAACTGTTTCATCCTGAACGCGAAGCTGTACCTCACTGAAAGGGCGCTGCAAGATCTGGACTGTGCAGGAGCACTTAGACTAAATTGAATTGAATTGAATGCTTTTATTGTCATTATACAAGAGTAATGAGATTTAAACACTTTTTAATGGAATATTTGCCCTCTGTTGGAACTCCCATTAACCTGTTTTTTTATTTATATATCAAGTGGAGAGGAACTATTTTTGCTATGAGTACAGTATTAAAATTATTTTAAAATTTTATACATATATTTAGATATTAATACATTACAGTCTTTTCATATGCTTATAACTGTAGTATTTGATAAATCCACTTCATGATAATTGTGCTTGTGTACTTGTATTTGTATTTGTGCATACGAAAATATGTAGCATTGTCGTAATAATAGGGGTGATCCTAATTTGTGGCTATGTCTTGTCTACATTAATGGTCTACTGATTATTGTATGCATTATTAACTGCAGTTTCTTCCTTCTGCTGTGTCTTACTGCTCTGTAGCCAGAAAACAAGGCCAAGGACCAGGGAGCCTCAGCAGATAGCATAAAGCCAGCCCTGCTGAAGCACTCACACTTCTGATCAGTCTGTTCTCCTACCTTCCTTTGTTTCGTATACATAAAATGTTCTGTCCTTACATCCCCACGGGGGGTATTCGTCACCCCCATACCCAATATATTCTTGTCAAGGTCGAAGGGGCATGGGCCTGGAGGTTTCCTCCACTGTTGTTTGACAAAATCCTGTAAGGAATGACACTAAATTTGTACTCAGGTTGACCTTATTTTAAAATGAGACATATGTTTCTCTTAGGATTCAGGATCTCAAGATCCTCAAGATGGCGGCGCACACGGATGCAGCGGCTTTTGGCTTTCCAGTTTGGTGTATTCTTTTCTCAATCCTATCGTTATTTACCAACATCTGCGAGGCAAACTTTTCCTACAGTCGCCACGACTTAATTGCTATCGGAAGGAGATGCGATATATCCGATGTCACAACGAACTACCAACGAACCTACGATATCCCCGAGGACATCTCGAGACCTCCGGGAGCTCCGTGGATAGTCAGCCCACTCAAAGCACGACGAAGGAGGCGAAGGCGGCGGAGAGAAAGGAAGCAAAAGCGCGGTTGTCGGGCGGGTCTTGCTGCTAAGCTAAGTCAACAACCACACCGAGCACCGCTCCCGAGTATCTTTTTGACCAACGCCAGATCCATCACCCACAAAATGGACGAGTTGGAACTTCGAATTGCCACCAACAGCTTTGTTAAGAACTGTAACATTATCCTCATCACGGAAACGTGGCTACACCAGCAAATCCCGGACGCTGCGGTTTCGCTAGCTAGCCGAACGCTTTTTCGGAACGATCGTTCAAAGGAACTAACAGGCAAAAGCAGAGGAGGAGGACTTTGCTTGTTCATACATAATGAATGGTGTGGTGACAGTAGGATTATTGACACTCACTGTTCTCCGGACTTAGAGCTATTGGCAGTACGGTGTAGGCCCTTCTACCTACCGAGAGAGCTAGCCGTCGTCATAGTAACGGCGGTTTATATTCCTCCTGATGCTAACGTCAACACGGCATTAAACCTCCTGCTAATGGCTGTAAACAAACAACAGCTTGACCATCCCGATGGAGTCTGTATTGTTGCTGGTGACTTCAACAGAGCATGTTTAAAGACTGTTCTACCCAAGTTTATCCAATACGTAAAATGTCACACGAGGGGAGACAAAACTCTTGACCATGTTTATTCTAACATTAAACATGCTTACAAAGCCACTTCCCTCCCTCACCTAGCTGGATCAGATCACCTCTGTCTAGCCCTCACCCCAGCATACACTCCATTCCGGAGGCAAACAAGACCACAAATAAAGACAATTAAAACTTGGCCCGAGGATGCCCTTTCTCAGCTGCAGGACTGTTTTTTCCGCACCAAGTGGGAACTCTTTGAACACGACAACCTCCAGGACTATACGGACGCTGTACTCTCCTATATCAAAAACTGCATGGACAATGTCACTAGGAATAAACAAATACGGGTTTTTCCCAAATCAAAAACCCTGGATGACCAAGGAGACTCAGGCACTTATCAAATGCCGTAACACCGCTTTCAGATCAGGGGACAAGATGAAATATAGAGCTGCCAGAGCTGATCTGAAAAGAGGCATTAAAAAGGCCAAGGCAGAATATACTAAGAAAATTGAGGAGCACTTCACAGACAATAACCCAAAGAAGATGTGGCAGGGAATACGACATATTACCAACTACAATAACAATAATATGTCTGTTAACGCAGATGCCTCACTAGCGGAGGAACTGAACCGTTTCTTTGCCCGCTTTGAGACTGACAAATCAGACCCAGTCTCAACACCCCCGCCACTATCCTGTAGCAATACACTGAAGTTCCAGGAAGAGGAAGTGAGACTGGAAATGCGGTCTGTGAATACCAGGAAGGCTGCTGGACCTGATGGAGTACCTGGGAAGGTGCTCAAAGCCTGTGCTGACCAGCTGGCTGGAGTCTTCACAAAAATCTTCAATTGTTCCCTGCAACAATCCATCATTCCATCCTGCCTGAAATCTGCCACCATTATTCCTGTCCCCAAAAAGCCAACCATCGACAGCATGAATGATTATAGGCCTGTTGCTCTCACACCTGTGATCATGAAGTGCTTTGAAAAGTTGATAGCCCGCCATATCAGGAATACAATCTCTCCCTCAGTTGACCCTCACCAGTTTGCTTATAGAGCTAACAGGTCCACTGAGGATGCTATCACCATTGCTCTACATACAGCATTGAGACACCTGGAACACCATGGGAATTACGTGAGGATGCTTTTCATTGACTATAGCTCAGCCTTCAACACCATGAAACCGGACATTCTGACTAACAAACTCTCCCACCTCGGACTATCCTCCTCCATCTGCTGTTGGATAAAGAACTTCCTAACCAACCGACCACAAACTGTTAGACTTGGTTCCCACCTTTCTTCCTCCATTACACTGAGCACTGGCTCCCCTCAAGGCTGTGTACTGAGTCCTCTTTTGTACTCCCTGTACACTTATGACTGTACACCAACCCACCAGTCCAACTACATCATCAAATTTGCTGATGACACCACTGTGGTCGGACTCATCTCAGAAGGGGATGAGGCGGCCTATAGAGACGAGGTCAACAAACTGTCTTCGTGGTGCTTGATGAACAACCTCACACTGAACAACACAAAAACTAAAGAAATAATCCTGGACTTCCGCAAACAGAGCACAGATCTGTCCCCACTCCTCATAAATGGAGTTCGTGTAGACAGGGTCCAGTCCTTTAAATTCCTGGGGGTCCACGTCACGGACAAGCTCTCCTGGTCCACAAACACCACGGCAGTAGTGAAGAAGGCCCAGAAAAGACTCCATTTCCTGAGGGTACTCAGGAGGAATAACTTGGACACTAAGCTTCTGGTAACCTTCTATAAAGTCACTGTGGAGAGCATCCTGGCATACGGCATCACAGTGTGGTACGCTGGAAGCACGGCAGCAGACAAAAAGGCCATGCAGAGAGTGATCAACACTGCCCAGAGGATCGTCGGCTGCTCTCTGCCCTCACTGGAAGATATTGCCAGCCCTCGTTACATCAGCAGAGCTCGGAACATTGCTGGGGACCCGGACCACCCTGGTCACGACCTGTTCCAGCTGCTTCCCTCTGGCAGGCGCTACCGGTCTCACAAGGCACGGACAAAGAGGCTTAAGGACAGCTTCTTCCCCACAGCCATCAGGACTCTAAACTGCAGCAGCACGACACACAATCCCCTCGGTGTAACAACTTCGGGGTGAGGATAGATGAAGGACGTTGGGCGGCGATCTGCCTCCTGCTGGCTGACTAGGTAAGTAAGGAAGACAGTGGGAGGTAAGTGATCCATTTTATTCTTGTTGGCATCGGTGAGGCAATCCTTCGCAGTCGCCGGGAGCTGGTTGCGCTCGGGAGGTGATGCGATGTATCCATCACGGCAAAATTGCCAGCAAGTCTGAACTCTTGCCTGAGAAAAGTGCACTTCGTGGAGAAGCACCTTCAATTTCGTCATACGCAGCTGGGTATGATGACAATTAGGTTTTTGTCTAGTCAATGATGATGACAAGCCTAAGTCTGATTTTATTTTATTTATTTATTTTATTTATGGTGAACTGAATAAAAAATATATTTTTTAAAGTGTTGTAATATCAAATGAAAGACAACACTAAAACCAGTTGAAACTGTTTATAAGCAAGCTCTGAAAGTATTGGACAAAAAAAACATAACGTACTATCACTGTCTGATATTTAAAAAAAACATGAACATCTGAACTCGGACAAAACGGTTAAATATGCTAATGTCATCTTGGTTAACAAAATCTTCCACCACAAAGCTCCTCCTCCAGTGCAAGAAATTGTAAAAATAAATCCCAACAAATCAACAATAGCTAGTTCTAGCGGGGACTGTGTAGTTCCCTTCAGAAAGAGTGCATTTAGCCAAACCACCTTCTCTGTTCATGCCTCACATACCTGGAAGTCAATACCAAATACTACAAGTGAACTCCCATCTCTGATCCTCTTTATCAACCACCTTAAAGCCTGGCTGCTAGATGAACAACATTGTTATCACATCACTTCCCAGACCCGTGCTATTTGTGTATGTCTCATCGTTTCTATGCTGCTTTGTAGTCTTTGTCCAGTTTATATTTATTTATATATATATATATATATATATATATATATATATATATATATATATATATATATATATATATATATATATATATGATGATTCAGATATTTCTTAGGCCAGCAGAGAAGGCCTTGAAGGCCCTGACGGCCCGCCACTGATATATATATATATATATATATATATATATATATATATATATATATATATATATATATATATATATATATCAGTGGCGGGCCGTCAGGGCCTTCAAGGCCTTCTCTGCTGGCCTAAGAAATATCTGAATCATATTATATTTTGTCCATCAATACTTATTATTCCAAATGGTCTGTTAGCTTCCTTTCATTGCTTTCCCCCCTGGTTGCAATGCTTCCAGATGTGTTTTCATATTGTAGCATTTAACCAATCACATTTCAGCCATTATTTGTTGCCAAGATCAGATCTGCCTCAAAGCCTTCAAAATCAGTTCTGCGGGGTCTGCTGCATTAAACAAGACTGCTGCTTTTAACCAATCAGATTTCGACTTGGCAACCCCACAATGATTTTTCATAGGCGTTGGCATTTTGCTGGCTGGGACATGTCATTGCTTTCAGCAACTATGATTGGCTAGGAGGCGGGGCAAAGCAGCCAGAGATCGCAAACTCCACCCACAATGGCCGACAGTGGCAAAAACAAATGGATTCTGTTGCAGATTTCTCTCACAAAGCTATTTTCCAGACGGACTTTTCCAGAAAAAAATGGACATCATTAAGAAAGGGCGGTCAACTCCGAAGCTAGCAAGCCTGTTACAGCCGGGAAAATGGTGTGTGCGGCTCTTTCAGTGCGCTAACTTAGCTCCACGATAGAAAAGAAGAAAGAAAGAAAGGATGATGGATATTGTGTAGAGTTAAAAAGGATTTTTGGTGAGTAAAATATGGCTATATTCCTAAATAATATTTCAATTGTAGGCCCGGTTCTCATATCTGAAAAGCTCCAGTGTTTGTATTTAAGCTCCAGTGTTTGTATTTAATCACTTAATGCTGCTAGGATGTGGATATTATCCCAGTTTAATTTTTGCCATTTCGCCATTGACGTCCATCGCTGTCTTTTCCCGAGGAAATCACCCCCTGGCCTGGTTGTAATGTCTCAAAAGCTCCAGTATTTGTATTCAGTCAATAAATGCTGCTAGGAAGTGGATTCGACCTAATTTTAGTGCACTTTTTGTCATTTCACGTATGGACGTATCGACGTTCATCGCTGTCTTTTTACCGGGGAAATGATACTCTGGGCCCGGTTCTGATGTCTAAAAAGCTCCAGTATTTGTATTTAATCAATAAATGCTGTTTTCGGCTGGATTTTACCCCATTTTCGGGCAATGTTTGCCCGTACACCATTGACGTTTATCGCTGTCGTTTCCTGGGAAAATCGCCCCACTGGCCTGGTTTTAATGTGTGAAAAGCTCCAGTATTTGTATTTAATCATGAAATGCTGCTAGGAAGTGGATTTTGCCCCATTTTTGTGCATTATTTTATTGATTATTTTTTGTGTCGCAGCTGTAGCTGTAGTAGAGGTTTTATAGCCATAAAATAGTTTTTGAGGGTTGGATTGATACGTTGAAGGCGCTAGTTTGATGTATTTAATGAAGGGAAAATACTTACTATATATATATATATATATATATATATATATATATATATATATATATATATATATATATATATATATATAGTAAGTATTTTCCCTTCATTAAATACATCAAACCCAATGATCTTTATCTGTTTCTGATTGTCTACTTAATCTTCTTTGTTTCTCTTGCAAAGCATTCTACTGTTGTCACTGTCAATGTATTGCCAATTGAGGCATAGGGTGGAAAGTTGCTCTAAAGACCATTGTTTTTTTCACTCTGGCCAAAGGGGAGATAAACAAAAACAAGTCATAAAACTTTTATCACCTCCAATTAGCATATCAGAACTCACACAAAACTGCTGGCAATGCAAGGGCCACAGACTGAAAGAAATTACATTGTTAAGAGATCTGTATGTCACTTCTAAATGAGTGGTACCGAAGACACCATTGTCAGGGGTCTTCATTAATAAAGCAAGTTTTAGCTTGAAGACACTCCTATTAGATTCTATTTGTAAACGATTACGGCTTACCAGCAAAAACAAAAGAAAAATGTCTTTTTTATTTCATTGGTAATGCTAAATTTGAAAAGGTGAACCGCATGGGATGTATGACAAACAATTGTGATAAAACACAAAGACACATACAGTAATACTTTGACATTCGAGGGCCCCAACATATGAGAAATTTGAGATAAGAGTGAAATTCCGAGCAAATATTTGCCCTGAGGTACAAGACAAATTTAGAGATATGAGCATACGAGAGCCAGGTGGTCAAGATGCGAAAGGCTTCTTATGATAAAACCGCACTGTCTTTCTCGCTGCATCTCCGTCGTTCATTTTTACCATGTTTTTTTGCGTTAGTCAGTGAAGAAAAACAATGGGTCCAAAGCAAGCAGGTGCAATGAATGGTAGTACGAAGAAAAGGCGTGTGATGCCAATCGATATTAAGCATGAAATAATCGAAAAACATGAGAGTGGTGTACGCGTGACGAAGCTTGCTTGTCAATACGAGAGGAGCACCCGGATAAGTTGCCAAGTGGTCGGTTATCCTATTGTGAGGACATTTGTGTGTATCAATTTCGTAATATTTTGACGGGGAGACAAAAGCAAACATCCCTAAATAGGTTCCTTTTAAAAATTCTGGCTAAAAGTGAAGGTGGAAGCAAGGCAAAAAAAGCCAAGCCGGAAAAAAAAAGAACAATTAAAACAAAATTAGAATTAAGTTTAGTGCAAGGTAAGATTAAAACGTATATTTAAGTGTCTTTATCGTAATCTAAGTTCATTTAAGTGAAATTTGTGTTTATGTTGTTACGAGCGCGTTGCCATCCAAAAAGTGACTATTTCTCGATCCCCTCCATTGTCACATTTTTAGTATTGAACACCATAACACTAGATAGTTATATGTTACTCTGTTAGTAGAGGATGAACCAATAAAAATGTTTTTCCAGTGTAATATTCTGTTTTTTGGTGTTTTTTTCAGAGCGGGAACAAATTAATTTGTATTTAGTTAATTTCTATGAGAACAGTTGATTTGAGATACCAGGAAATCGATATACAAGCTCGGTCCGTAATGCATTAAGATCGTATCTCAAGGCATTACTCTGTTTAATTAAAGTTCAGGACTGAAATTGATGGATATTACAAATGTTTTCAAAGGAAACATCTTTGTAGGTATGTGTACATAAATTCTCATGGAATATTCCTACTGAACCACCTTCATATCTGCTTATGAAGGGTAACTGTCAATGCAAAGCTTTGATATGGAGGACAGATTTGGGCTCCCTTACCGAGTTCACTGGTGTTGTCTCCACTCTGGGAGACGTGTCCCCCACTGGATGGTCCCGGGGTTCCTACTGAGGGTGTGGAGTGGGCGTCATCCAAGTCTCTCCAGGATGCTGGGTTCTGAGAGGTCACGATAAGGTCCACACACCAGGGAACAGGAGATAAGAAAATAAGAGTAAAGAAGAGAGAGGAGAGAGGAAAACAGATGAGGAAGGTCCAGTAGGTCCAATAATAGGTCCATTATGTAGTTTTACAAAAACAGTTGCAAAGTTAAGTTAGCATTGTTAGGCAAAAACTAAATTAAATAATACAAAACAAAAATGTTACCATTCTGCTGGCAGTGGATATTAAATCAAAACTGTCCAAAATAGTCAAATTCAAAGGATAGCTGGCTAACACTGCAGCACACAAGCCTGATTCTGTAAGCAGATTTAAGGAAGAACCCTGTATTTATTGGACCCCTCGGTCAGGACCCAGACAGCTATATGCCCAAGCCCAAGAGCACAGTTCCCTCTTCAGCCTCTTTGCGTCAGCTGTTTGCCTGATGGTGATCAGATGAAGAGCTCAGCAGATGACAACAAGAAGCACGGGAACAAAAGCACAGTGTAAAGGAGGCCTCTCAATGATGGCCTTTCTTTTCTAAGCTATCCAAATAATTACAACTCCTCTCTGAATGCAGTTACTCAAAGGAACACCATGTGTTTTGACATTCATCAATCTAACGAAGGCTTAATTTCCTCACTTCCTATCTATTAAAAGGCAATCCAAAAAACAGGAACAGGAAGAAGAAACTATTAAAAACAGCTCTGGCCTAAATCTGCAAGATACGGAATGACATTATTGTTACCATCAAGCAGTGGACCTCAAACTAAGCCAAAGAGTACGGTTTGGAGAAAGCAGGTCTCTAATGTCACAAAAAAAATTGTTCTTCCAGAATAAATCAAACAACAACATCATAGGCGGCCCGGTGTGCGAGCGGTTACCGCGTAAGCCTCACAGTTCTGATATCGAGGGTTCAATCCCAGATCCGGACCTTCCTGTGTCGAGTTTTCACTTTCTCCCTGGGCGTGCGTGGGGTTTCTCCAGGTACTCCGGTCTCCTCCCACATCCCAAAAACATGCAGGGATGCAGGTTAGGCTGGTGGAACACTCTAAATGGTCCTAGGTACGAATGAAAGTGTGATAAATTGTGCCCTGCGATTGGCTTACCACCAATTCAGGCTGTACCCTACCTAGTCCATAGTTGGTTAAGATAGACACCACTGCCCCCTGCGAGCCTTGTGAGGATAAGCAGTACAGAACATGAATGAATGACCAATGCCTTCACATGCGTTCCATTACATAGCAAAACCACTTTTTTTGCTGTAACTTCTAATGTTACACCTTAAATTTTTCAACTTGTAGTGGCCTGAAAGTTAATGTTCAAGTTTTACTTACGTGATCCTAATTGAACATCTTTATTTGTACTAATGAATGAACATGAGATACAGGGTGAGCAAACACGAGTGACGTTTATTCAACTGAACATCGTCCCCAAACTTCATTGGTCCCCAGCCTGCACGGAATGTTCAAGAGAACGTGAGTCTATTTGTATTTGTCATTTACAGATGTCTTTGCTGCTCTCTCTCTCTCTCTCTCTCTCTCTCTCTCTCTCTCTCTCTCTCTCTCTCTCTCTCTCTCTCTCTCTCTCTCTCTCTCTCTCTCTCTCTCTCTCATTCTCCCTCCCCCCCCCCCCTCTCTCTCTCTCTCTCTCTCTCTCTCTCTGTCTCTCTCTCGCTCTCTCTCTTGTGCTCTCTCTCTCTTGTCTCTCTCTCTCTCTCTCCTCTCTCTCTCTCTCTCTCATCTCTCTCTCTCTCTCTCTCTCTCTCCTCTCTCTCTCTCTCTCTCTCTCTCTCTCTGTGGTGTCTCAGTTGGCAGCATTCAGCATTGGGTTCTAAAACAACCCTCTAGATTCCACATGGCTCTTCTCATTTTAACATGAATGAAGCATGTCTCTGAAGAAGTGATTGATTGGCTAACATAGACCAAGATGTCAGAGTAAGCCAATCAGAGACAATTTGACAGAGTAGGGTGTGTCACACACAAAAACTTTTTAAACAAAAGTACACTGCAAAGGTAAGTGCGGATCACACCGAGAGTGGAGGCTTTTCAGATTGGAAATGCAAACATGACTGGGACTGCCTACCGCAGTCAACAATAAGCACCATGCGGGGAACAAAAATTTATATATACAGACGCTCCCCTACTTACGAACATTCAACTTACGAACAACGGTACATACGAACATGTCTGCAAATTGCGTTTAAGTCCAAAAATGTTCGCAAGTCCAATTTTGTATTTCGCGTCTTTTTCGGAGTAGTACTTCTTTCCGCCGCTAATACCGACGCCTGGCGCTGTGAGAGCTCAGCTCACCCAGCATCTACCTTCTTCGTTGCAATGCGGAAGTGCGTGAATGTATCTCCAGTGTGCAAAGAACCTTTTTCATTTGTATCATTAAATATCTCATGCATCCAATATTGAATATGGTTGGTAAAAAGCTAAAGGCTTCTATTGAGGGAGTTGCAAGGAAGAGGCAAGCCATTTCATTTGAAACGAGTGGCAATAATAACGAAGCTTGATGCGCGTGAGAGTGGTGAGCGTTGCACGGGCATACAACTTGAATCGTTCGACTGTCAGTACCATTTATAAACAGAAAGATCGAGCAGCAGGACCCAAATATTGAACGTTGCACAAAGTTTGCAAATCAATTGAATGATGCCATACAGTGCTACTGCATCATTTATGATGAAAAAAAGAAGAAAACTGTGCAATCGTCATTAGGTCGCTTCTTTTGGCCAGTTTCTAATACATAAATCTATCTCTCTCTACAGTACTGTACATATTCTCTCCATTTTATTAATTTTTTTTTTTTCAGTACAAACCAATGCGTGTTACTTATACAAGCCTTAAACATACAAATGCACTTATATAAACCTTCAATATACTTATATAGGCCTTAAACATAAATTATAATACAAAATATAGCACTAAATCAACTTACAAACAAATTCAACTTATGAACAATCGCTCGGAACCAATTGCGTTCGTAAGTTGAGGAGTGTCTGTACTGATATTTTTAAAGTAAAGTGAAGAGAAATATTTATTATAATCACATATTCTTTCATTGCTTTAAAATAATGTGTATCTATATGTAGGTTCTTAGCTATCTTTTGGTTTGGAGACAGAACGTCTGTGGAATTTACGCTTTTACATGACTAATTCAGTTACCCAAGCATGAGGGCCCAATAGGAGACGGAATTGTTGCTCTGTTCCTGGCTATTGTGATGAGCAAGGGGAGTTCACACTTCTTGTTCTCAACTCATCTCCTTGGACCAGGCCATGACCTGAGTTACACCCAATTGTTCATTTGCATATAGTCTTAAAAGTGAGAGCAGGGCCCTCTCTGAGACCTGGAAGACACTGAAGGGTGGAAGGAGAAGAGGCCCAGACTGGTCTGTATTTGTCTAAATCTTCTGTCAATGTGTGTATTAATTTGTGTTATTGTTCTATGTTCTGTTTTCACTTCATCAGCGCTACCTAGCATGTTTTTGGAATGTGGGAAGAAACCGGAGTACCCGAAGGAAACCCATGCAGGCCCGGGGAGAACATGCAAACTCCACACAGATGGACATGACCTGGATTCAAACCCAGGGCCCCAGTGACCCAAAATGTAATGCTTTTTTAATGATTTAATGATTTTGTGTTAATTTTGGATGACCAACTGATTCGATCAGATATCTGTTCATAAAGCTGGAGATTCGAACGTGTTGACTGGGTACACGACCCTACTTCAGTTTTACTTCCAATAGCAAAGTGAGAAAGGGCACAGTATGTTTTTGTCAAGTTTTAGTGATATATAGTGGTGCCGGTGTTTTGACAAGTTGGGCTCCCTCATCGAAGTAAGCTCCAAAGCGCTACTGAGCATTCGCATTGGAAAAGTGCGCACTCAAAAAGTGTTATCAGGATATATTTCTGCTTTATAACTCATTATTATGTCAATTTAGAATGTGTGAGATTGTTCATTTGATTTAAAAAAAGATATAAACTGGGCGGACCGGTGGAGCGAGTGGTTAGCGCGTCGGCCTCCAGGTCATGTCCATCTGTGTGGAGTTTGCATGTTCTCCCCGGGCCTGCGTGGGTTTCCTCCGGATACTCCGGTTTCCTCCCACATTCTAAAAACATGCACGGTAGGCTGATTAGACACTCTAATGCCCAGCAATCGGCTGGCCACCAATTCAGGGTGTCCCCCGCCTCTGGCCCGGAGACAGCTGGGATTGGCTCCAGCACCCCCCGCAACCCTAATGACCTAAATTGCTCATGTATTTACTGCCAGTGAATAATATTCTTAAAGTTTATTTACGTATTTTTGTACGTTTCCACCACTAACTTCCACAAGCAATTACGTTTTTACGAAACAATTTAAATGGAAAATTAACGACAATCTGAGATAAGGGCTGCGCTTGAATTAGGCTGCTCTCAACAAGGACCTTACTTCGATGAGTTAGACCAGGGGTCGGCAACCCGCGGCTCCAGAGCCTCATGCGGCTCTTTCATCCTTATACTGGGGCTCTGAGTGGCTTGGGAAAATAAATGACTTAAAAAAAGTTGTTAGGTTTGGGTTGTTATTTCATTTTCTCCTCCGTGTGTGTATGTTCGCTTTTTACCATTGTTTGATCCTCCTCACTTGCCCTTCCCCCTCGTTTCCAGCTGCGCGTCATCGACAATTATTTCCGGTCCTGTCTGTTTAAACCTCACGGATTGTTTGTTATTTGTCGGACCGTCTGATTTACGCTACCTTGTTTCCACGCTTCCTCGTTCCTTGTTTCTAAGTCCCCTTGTGTTTTCTCCGTCAGGTTTGACTTTACTATTTGACGCCAAGTCTTATGTTATTTTCTTAGGCTCCAGTTTAAGTTATTAAAGTTTAATTTGAGCACTCATTCCCTTGTCCACTCCCTGCTTCTCTGCACTCGGGTCCGCTCCACATTTCCAAGCAAAGACGTGACATAAGTATTTCATTGAAGTGTATTTTATTTGTGCTAGTAGTAGTTCTTTAATATTTTAGTTCTAACTTGGAAGATTATTGTGATCTTGACATATATTTTAATGTTTTTCGTCGCTCAAAATAAACGTCATACGTACTGGCGAAAGCCAGTCTACCTGCCAAAACGCCGTCCATTTGTCGCGACTCTCAACCCCATCAAGGCCAAATATGGTGAAATGGATGAAAAGAAAAATATCTGAAGAAAATAGAACATTCAATAATGCCAGGGCAGATTCATTTGCATTTTACTTTGAGAGTGGCCAACCAGTAAGCCTAATTCATGGAGAAAAACTGTCTAACAATAAACATTAATAAACAATAATAAGTGTACGGCTGGGGTGAACCCCAAAGCATGAAAAGGAAGTTCTTATTGTTTTATATATTTTTTATTTCCATTTAATAAATGCATACATTAATCCATTCATTTTAGATGTCAAAAAATGTTTACGGCTACCATTCTTTTCTTTTCCGTGAAAACAAGATCGATCATCTCTTTCGGTGTTAAAGGTTGCCGACCCCTCAGTTAGCCCAACTGATCAGAACAATGGCTTGCATTCTGTTGTATTGGTTTTGCAAGCATTTTGGTAACACTATGAAGGAGCTTCAATTTGTCATTAATGTATTGTCTTTCACAAGTTTGGCCTATTGGAACAACGCAGGTAAGATTCTATCATGGTCCGAAAAGTGCGAGACAGGGCAGTTTACTTGTCTGCCGAAGTAATATTGCAGCGATACAGCAATACAAGCAGGAGTGAAATCTTTTTTTTTTAAATACTAGTTATGTTCATTGAAAGGCGGCTTGAGTGGTTAGCACGTCGGCCTCATAGGTCTGGGGTCCTGGGTTCAAATCCAGGTCGGTCGGTCCACGTGTGTGGAGTTTGCGTGTTCTCCCCGGACCTGAGTGGGTTTTTTCATTCCAAAGACAGGCATGGTAGGCTGATTGGACACTCTAAATTGTCCCTAAGAATGAGCGTGAGTGTGAAAGGTTGTCCGTCTGCTTGTGCCCTGAGATCGGCCGGCCACCGATACAGGGTGTCCCCTGCCTCTGGCCCGAAGTCAAAGCGGTACACAAAATCAAGGAATTAATGAATTATGTTCACTGACAAAGGCCAAAACGTTGCACTTTGTGACTGCACTAATACCTAGCACTAAACTAAGGGGCCATGCACATGGCAATGGTAACCGGAGTGAAAACGCTAAAACCTTTCCAGAGAGCACTATCTATCTATTTTGGGGTCTCAAAATGCCAAAAAAAATGAGAACAAGTTTGTGAGAGTAAACTTGTTGTCACCATTTAAACTGTTGACAATGTAAAAGTGAGTTTTGGGTGAAATCTGACTTCCCTGCTCCAGAACAGTAGGTGGTGATAATGCTCCAATATAGTGGGCTGTCTTGGTTCACAATCAAAACAACTTAAAAGTTCCCGTTACCAAAAAGCATATGTATAGCAATTAATTATGACACTGACAGAGATAATTACAGCAAACACCTTGACATACGAGTGCCCCGACATACAAGGAATTTGAGATACCAGTAAAATTCTGAGCAAATGTTTGCCTTAAGATAGGAGACAAATTTTGAGATAGGAGTATACGAGACAGCCAGGTGGCCGAGACGCGAGAGACTGCTTATGATTTCTCGCCGCATCTCCCTCATGCAAAGATATCTACGAGTACTGGGCATTCTTTTCAGGTTTTTGGGGGGTTAGTTGGTGCAGAATTAAAGGAAAAACAATGGGTCCAAAGCAAGCCGGTGCAATGAAGGGTATTGCGAGGAAAACGAGTATGATAACAATCTATATTAAGCACGAAATAATCAAAAAACATGAGTAGTGTACGCGTGACTGAACGGGCTCGCCAATACGTATGGAGTTCGGCTCAAAAGCCGCGGTGGAATACATTAACCTCTTTGCCTTGGTTATTGCACAAGAAGGTTTCAATTTAGTGTAACGTAAGATTAAAACTTTTTTTTAAGTTTGTGTGTATAGGACTCTAAGTTAATTTAAGTTGAATTTAAAGTTTATGTTATGTTACGAGGGCATCCGTCAAGTCTCTCTCTCCACGTTGTACTGAATAATGTCTCATTTTAGTATTAAACATCATAACCACTAGTTATTTGTTATTCTGTTAGTAGATGGTGAATTACAACTAATAAAAATATGTTTTTCCATCGTAATATCCTGTTTTTGGTGTTGTTTATAGAGGGTGGGAACAAATTAATTTGTATTTATTTCATTTCTATGGGAAACGTTGATCGACATACGAACTCGGTCCCGGAACGTTCGTATCATAAAGTATTTTCGCACCTATAGGACGCACTTAAAAGTCTAAAATTTTCTCTAAAATGGTCGATGCGCCCAATCGGTCGGTGCGTCTTGTCTGTGCACTAAATTCAATTTTTGTATGACCCTGATCGCTTGAGTGACTGGTTTTATTTCTTGCCGTCACGCTACTTATTGCGATCAACCCAGCGGACATTCACCCTAAAAATAGCCTCCCCGCGCATTCCAAGCAATACGGTAAATCCATTCAAAACATCCCAGGGGAATGGCAAGGCATTTGACTTCCGTGTGCTTGCAGCGCTTTTAACCCTCAAAAATACTCTCAATACTCAAAGAAACAGCATATTAGAGCTATACAGAGGAAATGCCTGACGTGAATGAAAACACAATGCGGGTGTGAACGGTTGGAAAATGGACTGAAGCCATTGATCGAACACAATTTAACAGCTTTGCTAACAGATTGCTAACGTATTGCTAACGGATGGCCAACATTATAGTTCGGGCAGGCACCGTTGCATGAGTTACGTGACGATTTGGAATGAATTATTGATAGCAATATAACAGCGAGGAGAATCAAAGGCTTGGGAGTGATGCATGTCGCGAGTTAAAATGGATTGTGGATGACTGGGCTCGAGTGTCGGCCAGCACTGTTCGAGCTTTCGCCAAAGCTGCAATCAACTTCCCGGAATACACAACTCTGACTGACAGTGGAGCCTAGCATGTTAAATGCCAAACTCTTTATATAGGAGTGTACCTTTTACCTCAATAAAGCATTATCAAACTTAGTTTTGCCCATGCTGTCTTTTAAAAAACACGCTAGTGCCTAGCCTAACATACGCTAGCAGCTAGCATAACATAGGCTAGCATAACATAGGTACGCTAGCGGCTAGCATAACATAGGTACGCTAGCGGCCAGCATAACATAGGTACGCTAGGGGCTAGCATAACATACGCTAGCCTAGTGTCATGCTAGCGCCTTATCGGACAAAGCGTCCAATGTGTTGACAAAAAACAGAAAATATACCCGCAAATGAGACTTTCGCCCTATCACACGATGCATTTTATAGGTGTGAAAATACGGTATATATATCTCATCTCATTTTCTATGCTGGAGTCAATCTCAGTGTCTCCGGGCCAGAGGCGGGGAACACCCTGAATCGGTGGTCAGCCGATCGCAGGGCACGAGGAGATGGACAACCATGCACACACACATACACATACCTAGGGGCAATTTAGAGTGTCCAATCAGCCTACCATGCATGTTTTTGGAATGTGGGAGGAAACCGGAGTGCCCGGATGAAACCTACACAGGCCCGGGGAGAACATGCAAACTCCAAACAGGTGGGCGTGTCCTGGATTTGAACCCAGGAACCCAGAGCTGTGAGGCTAACATGCTTATTTATTAATGAATAAGAAAATCAATGCTGTGCATTACAGTCCAAGAGATACTCAGAAGAAGAAAAAAGAAACAAGAATATAAAAAAACAAAATAAAGGAGCCATACTGTAATACTTGTACAGAGGAAATACCGATGGCGTCGATGGATGGATGAGGAAACAGCAGAGCAGAAAGATAATCTGCAGGAGACAAGTTTTGTTGGTCTTGCCACTTGGAATGCAGACTACATCGACAAATTGGAGATTTCATGCAATTTTGCTGTACCGTGTGCGCGCAGATTCCCCCGCACAAAACAGCTATGAAAATATGGAATTAAAGTAAAGAAAACATTAGGTTTACTGTGTTTACTCTGAAGTTCGTTGTTGTGCAAACACAACGCAGCCTATGTTTTTGTTGTAATATGCAAATATGTTTTACTTTTTCTTTTTTTTTAGATTTCCGTGATACTAATTGCCATGCAGCAAGTAATTTTTGTATGTATATATATATATATATATATATATATATATATATATATATATATATATATATATAATATATAAATTAACCACTATGGTCGCGGCGGGTGCTGGAGCCTATCCCAGCTGACTTCGGGCCAGAGGCCGTGGCCAGTCGATCGCAGGGCATGAGGAGGCGGACGACCATTCATGCTCACACTCAGTCCAGAGGCTGGAAAATATTAACTTTTGTGTCACAAATATACTTGCCTCGCAAAATAAATATATTTTAATTTAGGCCGCAGAAAATAAATCTTTAAATTTTCGCCGCAGAAAACATTAATAGAAAATTATTGCAATAAATTTCTAAATCCAGTTTTTAATATTTTGCAAATTAACAAAAGAAAATCGGTGTGTAACTCGCTACGTTTCAAGGACATTTATCACATTTGGCTACCTTTATGAGTTCTGACATTGAGGGGGCGCACTGCCTAGAACTTGCTCCGGTGCTCAAAATTCCTCGGTACGCCACTGTAAGGAATTAACGTATTGACTCGCATATAAACCGCATGCACATTTAATCCGCACCCTTAAAATTGCCCGAAAAATTGTTTAATTTTGCAATTTCTCGCATATAAGGCGCCCCCGGATTCTCAATTTTAACCTCCATATTTATGATTTTAATAGCTCCCGTACCTACAAATGTGAAAATGAAAATCATAACACGTGGTATTTCCGAGATACTGTATGAATCAAAAGCACATTATTAGGGTCAATATCATAAGTTAATATGCCTGTCTTTTTAAATGCAAAATATCTAATTATTCAATTTGAAATAATTCTATTTTGATGAGAACCCGATACTTTTTTATGACATAAATTACAATTTTCTTACCAGAATTTTAAGATGTGGTGGCCAAATTGCTTCTAATGTCAAAATATCTAGATTTTTTTCAATGGATCATATTACTGCAATAGTTGTCACTTTCGAACAAGACATAAAAAGAAAAAAATCAAAGCATAATTTGGTTTTATTTATCACAATTATTTTGTTTTATAATCACAAATGTACAATGATTTCCTTTCTGTGCTCCAAAAGTGAGGGTGTTGTTTGCATGTAGACAAATTCAAAAAGGAAGTACGTAAGCATGACCCGGAAATATGCCCATAGCACTATACGTATTGTTCACCAAGTCTCTGGGTGCAATAATAGCATACACATTACGTAGGTATCAAGGTTTATATTTTAACGATCGACTGCAAGACCTTCGATCAGCCTTAACTATTTTGATGTGCTGACATGGTAAAATCTACGGTCAGAGCACGTTTAACCACAGTAAGATGGCGGTGCCTCGAGCGAGCAATAGCAGACACAAGTAAGTGTACTCATGTCTGGCCAGTCTGAGCACGTTTAACTACAGTAAGATGGCCGTGCCCCGAGCGAGCAGTGAGGCGAACGTGAGTTTTCTCACGTTTTATGCAAGATACAGTTTAATCTTTCCTTGAATTAATAATAATAATCATAATAATTGGACATTGGCTTTGTCATCATCATTGACTCGACAAAAGCCTATTTGTCATATACCCAGAAACTGCGTATGACGACATTGGTAGTGCTTCTCCATAAGGTGCGTTTTCCCGGCAAAAGACCGGCAAAATTATAGTCATAGATGTCAAAATACATTTTGTTTAGCGTTTTAGCGAAATAAATGACCGTATATTGCCGCATTGTCTTGCGTCGTGATGTCACGAAGGCGCCATTTTTTTCTCATGATGTCATCGTGTCATCATCGTCAACTTGCAGTTTCGTGCATGTCGTGTTTTTATCCGCATAGAAAACTGTGGGCAACCTTTTGATCGAGCATTGGATGATATGAGAGATGAACTCGCGATCCCAAAAACGTTGGTTATTGTGCAAAAAAAAGTTGCATTTCCATGCACCCGGGGGATATTCTGTGTCTGCGGTCGTCAAAAACAATCGAAGCTGTACTGACAAAACGTTCAATAATATTGGAAGTGGGCAAAATGAACGATGTGTTCGTAAACTGGCACAATAAGACGACGTCTCTTTATTAGACTTTGGCCAAAGGACATCTTTCTAGACGCAAATTGTCTGTGCACAGCGCACACAGCATTTGACCTTGAAAGCAGGGAGAAATGCAAGCAATGTGCGTGCAGGCGTGTTTTTTTGCGCCCATGCATTTGCGAATTTCGCGCACGCTATGGAAAATGGCCGAAGAAAATTATTGGAAATAATTTTGATTCGGGACCAATAATTGATCATTTTTTTAGCATAAACATACTTATATTTACATCGAGGGCGCCCCGGTGGCGCGAGTGGTTAGGGCTTTGGCCTCACAGTGGGAGACCTGGGTTCAAATCCAGGTCGGTCCACCTGTGTTGAGTTTGCATGTTCCCCCTAGGCCTGCGTGGGTTTTCTCCGGGTACTTCGGTTTCCTCCCACATTCCAAAGACATGCATGGTAGGCTGATTGGACACTCTAAATTGCCTATAGGTACGAGTGTGAGCGTGAATGGTTGTTTGTCTCCTTGTGCCCTGCGATTGGCTGGCTGCCAATTCAGGGTGTCCCCGTCCTCTGGCCCGAAGTCTGCTGGGATAGGCTCCAGCACCCCCCGGCCCCCCATCACCGCGACCCTAGTGAGGATAAAGCGGTTCAGAAAATGACAATAAGATATTTACATCGTGAAAGCCCAATTGAAGATATACAGACACTCCTCAACTTACGAACGCAATTGGTTCCGAGCGATTGTTCATAAGTTGAATTTGTTTGTAAGTTGATTTAGTGCTATATTTTGTATTATAATTTATGTTTAAGGCCTATATAAGTATATTGAAGGTTTATATAAGTGCATTTGTATGTTTAAGGCTTGTATAAGTAACACGCATTGGTTTGTACTGAAAAAAAAAACATTTAATAAAATGGAGAGAATATGTACAGTACTGTAGAGAGAGAGATAGATTTATGTATTAGAAACTGGCCAAAAGAAGCGACCTAATGACGATTGCACAGTTTTCTTCTTTTTTTCATCATAAATGATGCAGTAGCACTGTATGGCATCATTCAATTGATTTGCAAACTTTGTGCAACGTTCAATATTTGGGTCCTGCTGCTCGATCTTTCTGTTTATAAATGGTACTGAATGTGCAACGCTCACCACTTTCTGACGCGCATCAAGCTTCGTTATTATTGCCACTCGTTTCAAATGAAATGGCTTGCCTCTTCCTTGCAACTCCCTCAATAGAAGCCTTTAGCTTTTTACCAACCATATTCAATATTGGATGCATGAGATATTTAATGATACAAATGAAAAAGGTTCTTTGCACACTGGAGATACATTCACGCACTTCCGCATTGCAACGAAGAAGGTAGATGCTGGGTGAGCTGAGCTCTCACAGCGCCAGGCGTCGGTATTAGCGGCGGAAAGAAGTACTACTCCGAAAAAGACGCGAAATACAAAATTGGACTTGCGAACATTTTTGGACTTAAACGCAATTTGCAGACATGTTCGTATGTACCGTTGTTCGTAAGTTGAATGTTCGTAAGTAGGGGAGCGTCTGTATTTGTAGCAATATACTGCAATGATTTTCTACCAATTATTTATTGCCTACCAATTAAGAGTGTTCAACTAGCCTACCATGAAAGTTTTGGGGATGTGGGAGGAAAACGGAGTTCCTGGAGAAAATCCCATGCAAGTCCGGGTGGGAAGATGCAAACTCCACACAGAAAGGTCCCAACCCTCACTAACCACTGGGTTGCCAACAATCATTCATATTAAAAATAATAAAAATAAGTAAATAATAACTTCGGCACACTGAAACTACCTTTTTGAGACCCTTTACAGCAGTGATGCCCAACCTTTTTTGCACGGACTTAATGTTCCCATTTTTGCAGAGACACCCAATCAGGTCATGACAGAAAAATACAAAGGAAATATATGAAAACAAATGCATCAAACTGCACACAAAAAAAAAAAATCATATCTGCAACAATCGGAATCATCAACTGGGATTTTAGAATGAACCATGGTTACTTTTAAATCCTTTCCAAGAAGTCTCACTATTCTTACTTCAGGGTTTGATGGTTAAGAAACACTCTTTTACTTTTGTGAACATAAGTGTTATGGAAAATGAATGAATTTGATTTTTTTTTTTAAAGTCGAGCCAAAGAGATGTAGAAATAGTTTCTAGTCAACACAAAATCACACTGGTTTTGAAAACCTCATGTCGAGGCTTCTCAACATGGGGGTGCACCCCTGTTCATATTTTGTACATCTTAAGATTGCCAGGCAGATTTTTATCCCAAGCGAGTATGGGCAGGAGGCGCCATATGCACTGACCTGGTTACCAACCGATTAGAGCCCGCACATAGAAAAACAATCTTTACTGCTCAAAATTGCACATACAGAGAATTGGTGGTTCAATAGACCTCTCCGGCATATTGAGATGTGGGGGGAAACTGAGGTACTGAACTGAATCAACTAATCAACCCCACACAGGCACAGGGAGAAGATGCAGAATCCACAAGGGAATGCTGGAGCACGGCATAGAACCCTTGATCTCAGAACTGTGAGAGGGGCGGGGCTGGAGCCTACCCTAGGTGACTTTCAGGTACGAGTCAGGGGGACCCCCTGAATTGGTGGCCAGGCAATTGCAGGGCACGAGGAGACGGACAACCATTCACGTTTACACTCATACAATTCAGAGTGTTTAACCAGCCTACCATGCATGTCTTTGGAATTTGGGAGGAAACCGGAGTACCCAGGAAGAACATGCAAACTCCACACATGTGGACAGACCTGGATTTGAACCCAGGACCCAGAACTGCGAGGCAGGCGCGCTAACCAATCAACTGCCGGGTCACCCCACAAAATGTGATATGATGTAAAAATCTAAATCCAGTAACAGTATTGCACGAAAGGCCGTATTCTATTAGAATTATTATTTGAGGACCATAGTTTATACTCAAAATACAGACACAGTTTATAACTAAACCAAAATATACTAGAGCAGCTCTTACAAACAAAGTTAATGTCACATTATTCATCCGATTATTACAATACTCTTATAAAGACATAATCAAATTCTGATAAATAACATTTAAGTGATAGTATTGTTCATCCAGGTTCACAATGCCATAAACTTACATGGTCTGCAATGTTGGTAGAAGATCCTGATAGGTCGTCAAAGTCCGATTTACAAACGTCTCGGTCCTCAATGACCAAGTCGATGGGCATTTTGCCTTTCAGGCAGCTGATGTACCGATGGCAGAAGTTATCACACAACTCATGGACCTAAACAATGAAATCCTGTCATTTAAATCCATTAAATAATTTTCCCCCAGGACAAATAAATATATATATATATATATATATATATATATATATATATATATATATATATATATATATATATATATATATATATATATATATATATATATATATATATATATATATACATATATAAAAACTCTCTTTTGACCGCCGTTCATCGGCACAGAATTCTAACAGGGTTGTTTATTTGTTGTTCTTGTTGCTGTTGTTTTTTCTCTGAGTGTGGTTAAAGCAACTTTGTTCTCTATCCAAAATTACTGGGGCAAATGAAATGAAGAGGTGGGCCCTGTTCTCCATCCTTTTCAAGGCAATATGCCTGTAACCAGCCAACCATCGCTACGCTATTGAAAAGTGACGACTTTTATTAAAACGTGGTAGGGGTATAAAAAAATAACAATGACTTGGATCAAATAACAAAATCAAACCTGAAATGGAAGACAATGTGGACACAAGTAACATGAAACATCGAGCATTGCATCGCAACGTGGCAAGAAGCCAAACAAAGCAGACGATCCGACAATGACTCACAAACACACATGGTTTAAATAGGCAGACAAGGGCTGATCACCAATCACGTGCAACTGATTACAAGAGGAAGGTAAGCCAGGAGGGACACAAGAAGTGAAAAGCACACTAACACACACACACACACACACACACACATACACACACACATACACATACACATACACATCAACATACACATACACAGACACATACACACATGCACACATGCACATACACACATACACACATACACACATACACACATACACACATACACACATACACATACACACATACACACATACACACATACACACATACACACATACACACATACACACATACACACATACACACATACACACGTACACGTACACACATACACACGCATCACACGCACGCACACAGACCTCCAAGATAAAACCCTAACAAGACGTGCCATGCACAAGTAGGAATTAATTTTGCATGCTTGTTATTCATTTTCTTGTTATTCATTTTGATACGTTAATCTCAAATTTTAATATCAAATTTGCTCAGAAACTATTCTACTCTTATATCATCCCAATATTGTCACTGGAATACACATTGGGGCACAGTCATGCTCTAACGGATGAACATTTCTTAAAATTAAAAAATAGATGTATTGTTGTTGGATCCATCATTCCTAATGGATTTTATTGTTATTATCATTTATTGATTGATGTAACGACTAGTAAACCTACATAGTTTAAGATTAGTTTTAAATTCATTTAATTTTATTTGAACAAAAGGTAAAAACATTACATTACAAACATATATATATATATATATATATATATATATATATATATATATATATATATATATATACTAGTAAACCTACATAGTTTAAGATTGGTTTTAAATTCATTTAATTTTATTTGAACAAAAGGTAAAAACATTACATTACAAACCTATACATTCATATATATATGAATGTATAGGTTTGTAATGTAATGTTTTTACCTTTTGTTCAAATAAAATTAAATGAATTTAAAACCAATCTTAAACTATGTAGGTTTACTAGTATATATATATATATATATATATATATATATATATATATATATATATATATATATATATATATATATATATATATATATATAGGTTTGTAATGTAATGTTTTTACCTTTTGTTCAAATAAAATTAAATGAATTTAAAACTAATCTTAAACTATGTAATTTTATTTGAACAAAAGGTAAAAACATTACATTACAAACCTATACATTCATATATATATATGAATGTATAGGCTTGTAATGTAATGTTTTTACCTTTTGTTCAAATAAAATTAAATGAATTTAAAACCAATCTTAAACTATGTAGGTTTACTAGTCGTAATGAAGTTACATCAATCAATAAATGATCAATAAAATCCATTAAGAATGATGGATCCAACAATAATACATCTATTTTTTTAATTTTAAGAAATGTTCATCCGTTTGAGCATGACTGTGCCCCAATGTGTATTCCAGTGACAATATTGGGATGATATAAGAGTAGAACAGTTTCTGAGTTTAAGATTGGTTTTAAATTCATTTCATTTTATTTGATTAAAAGATACAAATATTACATTACAAACCTATACATTCATATATATATATATATATATATATATATATATATATATATATATAATATCCCTTAGCAACAATGTACCCTAACAAAATTCTGTTTAAAAAGAGCGTAGGAAGAACTTAAATAACTTCCCACCCCTTTATCTTGACCTCACCATGATGTGTCATTTAAATTCACCCTGAATCCCTGTTCATTTTTAACCAGTTTTAGGTAAATTCTTCAGCAATAGCAGTATCAGACAAATCACGTGAAATCCAAAAGCGATTTAAAAAACTATAATGGTGCCACTAATGGGACTTTAAAATAATACTGACCTTCTCTAATTCGAGAAGATGAAAGCGCAGCACTTGGATGGCTTGGATCATCTAAAAACAACAACAATAAAAATAAACGGAGCCATCAATTATTATGGTGCGCAGAGCCTTCAGGCACTTTATGTGTGCTATAAGTAAAACGATGATTTTAATAACTGCGCCCTAAAGGAATGTGATTGCTCCAGGCTCCAACCATGCGCTTTAGTTTAAAGAAGCAGGGGAATGCATAATGTACTCACCAAGTTGTCCAGTTCTGGGTTTGAAGAAAATAAAGGTTTCTCTGCGCGAATCTGAGAGTAGACAACAAGAAAATGTCAGACAGTTGTCGAATCATGTGACTTATTATACTGCATTGTCTTGGAGAAAAAATAAAAATAACATTGGTAAAATTACATTCATTCAAATGATATTTAAGAGCAACTACAAACTCAAACCTGTTTCGCAAACACCGCTATGTCTTCATTGAAAGAGTCAGAGGAACAAACGTCTCCGCCCGCCACTCCTGGTTCTCTGGGTGTGCACGTCGCCAGCTCGCACTTCTCGAACACGAGAGCAAGAAGCGGGAATAAAGGGTGGCTACAACACAATAAAAATAAATGCCCGTTAAGTGAAGAAGTTGATCAAAATAAAAATCTAAAATATATATATATTTCTATATTTGTTCTATGGCCGCCGGACGTTTATAGTTTATAGTTTCCTTGTAGTGCCACGATGATAATTTTCTTTAAATACCCATAAATCTGGTCCTTGTCTCTTTTCAGCGCGTCGTTGACTGCACCACCCATACTGCCTGGCATAATACTGTGCGGCGCGTGGGCCCCGTAGTGTTGCGCGGGATGCGGAGGTGGCCCGTGGTTCAAGTGGTGGACCTGGGGTAGGGGCCGCGGGGCGTGCGGGTCTCCATACATGGATGTTGGGACTCCAACTCCATCCATGGCACCTCCGTAATGGGCCAACTCATCGTACTTGAGTGAGAGAAATTTAAGATGAGCAGTTTCATCATAAATATGGAATATATACGGTTTTAATACGCGGTGGAATTATTGTTGAAAATCAACAAATATTTTATTTAAAATGACAGTCTATAATTTAAGAAAAAAAAAACAACAACTACTACTTATTAAATCTGGGTGTGCATGTGTGTTACTTACCCTTTGCGCCATCCTAGCACGAAATTGCGTGTTAAGGAAAGCAACGCCTGAGAGTAGTGATGACTTTAAGATCCAACAGTCAGAAAAGTATATTCCTTTTTATACCTAATTAATCCCGTTGGTCAGTGCAATGACAAATAATGAAAAGTGACAAAAGGGTCGAAGGTATCATCATCGGTCCGATAGGAAAAAAACTTTCTTTGGATCCTCGGTGAGGTGATTGATTCGTGAGGATTTGTGATGATTCAGTTCAATGTATTTTTGATTTTTGGTCCGAGCTTCATATGTAAGCCTTGAACGGAAAAAAAACCCTGACTTCTCTGCTGGTCAGCCCTTTACTCATTTGGAGCGGGCGCTCGTGTTCGTGCGGCCCGACACGCTCTCTGAAAGCAGATTGGCTGAGGAGCCTCTTATAAAATGGAAAAACTGCAGAGTATGCTAATGATTGAACTTGGTGAAGGTTCAATTCAGCCAGCCCACGTTTACTATTGGACTAGCTTGGAAAATAATTGCGATTTCTGGTGATAGCTTTCACAATAAAGTAACATACACCACACAGGGTATATAAATATGAAGTCGATCCTTTTACTAGTGGTCGTCTGCTGCATGCTCCAATTTATATATTGCAAGATGATCAATCACAATGCATCTTCCTTCAGTGGATAGGATGCATTTCTACTTAACTGATGATCCCAAAAGGTAGTCCCCATTTGCCGCTGTCTTTATGCATTTTTATGTTCAATTAAATGTAGGAATGATTTGTCTTTAACAGTGCATGGCTATGCTCAAATTACAACGTTATGGGGGAGCTTTCCAATTATAGGCATCAAAATATACTGCCATATTTAGAACTGAGCATTTAATAAATTCATTTTTATTGAAACATCCAAACTTTTTATTATCAACTCAATAGTAGTTAAGCATCAGAACACATTTTAAATAGCGGGATAGGCACATGTGCCCATTTTATATGATTTAAAAAAATAATAATAACAAATATCGGATTTATTTTACCCATTTATTGAATAAGTGTTTTCATTTAAATAGCAATAACCAATTTTGAGTGATAGTTTTCACAATCTTAATGCAAAAGTGTCTTTACCATTGTTTGTCATGAATAAAAATTACCTCATTTGTAACCTGTTTCCTGAACACAAAGAGGGATCTGGGATGTAATATGCCAGGATGTAGTAGCAATTTTGCATGACAAAATAACAGCTAAATGCAGTTATTTATAGTATGTGAATTTGTAAATGTTTCAGAACAATTGCATAGGTTTCTTGTAAAATATATAAAAATATTTTTGATTATTTTAAAGGATAGTTACGGTACCTAATGCAGTTTACTGTTTCAGTTGCTCAAAGGATCACTATTCACCAAGTGAGATAATAAACTAAGTAGTTGATTGAGAAACTGCCCTGCACATCAACATCATAAAAGGTAGATGCCGTGATCAACCACTAGACATATTGGTGCTGTCATGCTTCTTAATTCACATTCACACAAATCATTCATTCTTTTTTTATTTTCTGAAAAGCTTATCCTCACAATGGTCGCGGGGGGTGCCGGAGCCTGTGCCAGCCAACAACGGGCACCAGGAGGGGACACTGTGAATCGGTGGCCAGCCAATCGCAGGACACACAGAGACGGACAACCATTCACGTTCACACTCAATTGAGAATATTCAACCAGCCTACCAAGCATGTTTTTGGGATGTGGGCGGAAATTGGAGAACCGGGGAAAACCCACACAAGTGAGGACCCACGCCCTCAAAACTGTGATGGTGACGAATATGACAATGACAATACGAAATTCCACTCATTGGTTGAGGTACTGTCGTTTGTCATGAAAAAAAAACGGTAGTTAACATGTCACCATTGATCACTAAAAAAAAAATTCTTTACGAGTTAATCTCAGAGTTTATGTTAGTACTTTTTTGCTGCACAAATCTTCTGCTTTAGAATATTAACCCTCTCGTGTCATACATATATCAAGCGTGCATGATCGATCACGCTGCATCTTTAAAACGCTGTAAAAAAATAATAAAATAAAATAAAATTAATAAAAAATAAATAAATAAAAAATAAAAAAATAAATAAAAAATAAATAAACTATTCACACAAAACGCTGTTGTAAAAAAAAAGAAAGGTAAGCCTTCGGAACTCTCTCCCGGTTTTCATTTGGCGCCGTTATACCACAGAAAAGTGGAAATATGTTGTTTAAAATTGATGCTAGATTGACTCTTTATCCATGAGTGGCACCAGACACCAGAGGGCAACCATGCTCTTGCCACTGACCGCTCCACTTAATAAATATTTTTGGACTACAATAATAACATAATAGCTTATATAGTGCAATAATAGTTCATATAAACTGTTTGACTGGGTTTTGTTCTTTTTTTAAGACAATAATTTTAGGTCGTTTTGGCGAATTATTACTTCCGCCTTCATCAGAGTGTCCCTGGTGTAGGTCTGACACATCTTTATCATCTGATATTCCATGAAGCCTGTGTGGTTTCCACGCCGGCCTCACAGTTCTGGGGTCATGGGTTCGAATCCAGGTCAGTCCACCTGTGTGGAGTTTGCATGTTCTCCCTGGGCCTGCGTGGGTTTTCTGTGGGTACTCCGGTTTCCTCCCACATTCCAAAAACAGTCATGCTAGGCTGGTTGGACACTCTAAATTGGCCCTAGTTATGAGCGTGACCATGAATGGTAGTCTGTCTCCTCGTCCCCTGTGATTGGATTGCCACCATTTCAGGGTGTCCCCTGCCTCTTGCTCGAAGTCAGCTGGGATAGGCTCCAGCACCCCTGCGACCCTTGTGATGATAAAGCGGTTCAGAAAATGAAAATGTCAATCTCGGCCAATTGCTCCCTTTATTAATGATTGCAATTTCCCTTATTAAGCGATAATAAACCATACAAACACAACGCAGCACATATTCACTCACATAGGGCGCAATTAAAAGTCTAAAAAAATTCCACCAAATGGACGGGGTGCCCAATCAGTCAATTTGTATGCACTAATTTCAAGATTCTGTGTTGTGTTGCTGACAGCTCGAGTGTCTGGGTACATTGCTTGCTGATGCGCTATATTTATGTAATGAAAAGGCAGACGTGTCAGACTAAAACTATACTGAAACAGAAACGTGTGCATATTGTGCTCAAAGCATGACAATATTATGTGATTTTTTTGTCTCCCACCAGTGACCGAGACGATCCTGATTAGAGCTGAAGATTTTGATATATTTTTTCCCCGTACAAAAGTTGTTATACGGTGTACACAATTTGAAATGATCAAAAAACATAACATACAGGAAATAGGTATGGAATTTACAAGGAAGTCACGCCCCCTGTTGTCCGTGCACCCCTCCTGCTCCAGGTGGTAGAGAGCATGAAAGCTCCCTCGTCTCTGTCGATGGCTCTATGGCCCCACTAGTGGATCTCAATTGCCTCTCTGATCCTAATGTTTATTTTCTACGGTGTAGATGACTTGATTTTTTCCAATCCAAAATGTGATTTTCCCTATATTTATATATATATATATATATATATATATATATATATATATATATATATATATATATATATAAATATATATATATATATATATATATATATATATATATATATATATATAAATATATATATATATATATATATATATAAACATATATATATAAATATATATGTATATATAAATATATATGTATATATAAATATATATATATATGTATATATATATATATATATATATATTTATATACATATGTGCTTTCAATTGAACAGAGAAAAGTATTCCACTAAACTCTTTCATATGCCATGTGTGAATTATTTAAAGCATATATTTGAATAAGAAATACACTAACGATAAGGCAAAACATGCACCATGCCCAGGGGCTATATCATTCTCATTGCATGTTATTTCCATGCTGTATTTAGATCCCTATATTCTTTTCTTCAGGTTTACCTCATTGTACCTTCAACCCCATATAACCAATATGAATGAATGTTGAATGAATGTTAATTCAGGGTGTCAGGCCCTGTCTTACATGTAATAAATTACCATTTAGTCAGGGAAATATGCATTTTTACCAGAATTGGGCCAGTGAGCAGCCATTCTTGACCTCTTCCTCTACCCCACCCCTTAGATACAGATTACCCCTCAACATACACTGCGCCCCCTTTCCCTCCATTGTAAGACAGTCTCAGTCTGGTTGCCTCTATCACCCGTCATCCTGAACCCCAGTGAGAATCATTTGCATTGTCAGAACTGAGAAAGGAGGCCAACCGAGAGCTGGTTGGACAAGCAGCTGAGGTGGGGGTTGAATTGGATTGGTTGTTGTGGAAGTGGTCTCCTCTGTTGAGAAACGGTGCTTGGGTTAGGTTACAAGCATGCAGTGCAGTAAACAATAAGATTTATTGTAGTTTAACAATGACAGCAAAAATATGCCTTAGTGCAAATGTAATACTGCAACAATAGATACATAGTACTGGTGGCCCGGCGGAAGAGTGGCTAGCGCATTGGCCTCACAGTTCTGGGATCCTGGGTTCGAATCCAGGTCACTCAACCTCTGTGGAGTTTGCATATTCTCCCCGGACCTAGGTGGGTTTTCTCCAGGTACTCCGGTTTCCTCCCACATTCAAAAAAGATACTTGGTAGGCTGGTTGGACACTTTAAATTGGGCCTAGGTATGAGTGTGAGCATGAATGGTAGTCTGTCTCCTCGTGCCGTGATTGGCTTTCCACCAATTCAGGGTGTCCGAAGTCAGCTGTCATAGCCTCCAGCACCCTCTGCGACCCTAGTGAGGATAAAGCGGTTCAGAAAATTAATGAATGAATAGATACACACTGCTATGCAGACATAAATGGATAATACACGGGCATACAACCTCCAAATTTCAAGGAGACATTCATGTATCTGACAACAGTTGAGGAAAGGTTGTCGCCTTGCCTTTGAAACCCCCGGTAGTCGCTCAAACAGGTTTGATTATGATGGTGTTTGCTCTCCTGAGGCAGAAGGCACCAAGAAAGTCCTTCTACGTGGAAAGGTAGAAAACCAGTCACATTCTCATCTTTTGTGTTGACCCTATTGCAAACTACATACAGAGGGAGTAGAAAATGATGCTCTTCATATTTGCACAGTACATAATCAAATTCTGAAAAAATGTGCTTCCTTGAATGGATGGTGTATTTTGGGTAAGGTTTGATAGGAGTCTGCAATAGAGCAAGGGTCAGGAACCTTTTTGACAGAGAGAGCCACAAATAATTTATATTTGTAATTTCTTGAGAGCCATATTCAGAATTTAAAAGTCAAATAAATTAAAATGTGTCTTTTGTTTGTCATTTCAATCCTTTAAGTACAAATCGTCTCAGAATTCTTTTAACATTATTACGCTGTTGCTAATCAATGGGAGTATGCATGCACAAGGGAGTCTAATGAAAAAAATGATTACAGCAGCGCTAGAGGTATAGTTTTGCTTACATGTTAGTGGAGAGCCAAATGCACTCATCAAGAGACACACACATGGCCAAAGGTTCCTTACCTCTGCATTAGAGTGTATTAGAAGTGGTAAACTTTCAAAGGTAAGTGAGATGCACCCTCGGTGATGTCTGGGGTATGATAAGAAAGTTTTGCAAAACAAACAATTGGGGCAGGTTTTGTGAAATACTGCCACCAGCCAATGTGGGGGACAATGGCCATGGAAAGATTGGTCAAGGCCAACCATGGCTTCTCTGGGATGCGGACGCAGCAGATGGGGATCCACTAAAGTCTCTAAACTGAATTGATCATTTGAATTTGGAGTATTCCTTACTTATGTTATCAAATTACCAGTGTTAACTGGAATACAATTTGCTAGACATTTAACTAGCCCCTTAACAGCTGGCCATACTCATCAACCACCGAAGGAAGGACCTCGCAGTGCTGCTCACGGCCGGCCGTCTGCTATGCCCTGCATAAATCCACAAAGACAGGATTACATTAAACTAATGCTGTCAGTAATGCAAACGCAAATGAAAACTGTCGTGATGCTGACAATATTTTTTAATGTGCGATAAATGTTGGCTTTTTTGGCACTGCGTAGGTTCTGAATTCATTCATTTTTTATTCTGTTTATTTGCTCTTGATATATATTAGTTTTGGATTTTAATGGGCAAAATGGGTATATTGAGGCAGCAGTGAACCTGCTTGCTTACAGTTGTTTTTTAGCATGTTTGTACAGTAATGCACCTAGGTGATGCCATCAATTTTTTTAGGGCACAGTACATTTAGGGCTTTCTCACACCGTCCATGGCTTCCACCAGACGAAGGATCAGGGTGATCGTGCAAAAAGGGAATTTTGGCTTTTTCATCCAAAATGTGCACTTTAAATTGGATTAACTGGTGCAGAAATGTACAGATTAACTGTAAAGCTGCTCTGGGAGACAGCCGCTTTGCTAAATTCAATAGATTTTTTTTTCATTTGAAATTTATTTAATAAATAATATTAAATTAATGATAACAAATGATATATTTAACCATCTCTGGCCAAATGTATCATATTCCCCCTTATGATATAAACTGATGTTGCATATAAAATGTTTAGTCTTTTTGTTCCAAGGGACCATTAAAGGCTCAGAGTTTAAATAATTCTAATTTGCTGTCAATTATTTCACAGTTTGGACTTTTAAGTGTTCATTAAAGCATTCATCGTCCATACCGCACATCCTCGCAAGGCTTGAAGGGGTCGATGGAGACTTGGATGTCCACCCAGATCGTTCTATTGGGCAGGCAGTGTCCTTACTTGTCCTGCCCTGTGCTCATTAAGTTGTGTGTTGACATACATGTGTACGCATGTTTATTCTGCTGCCACTCTCAATTCCCGCCCATTGAAAATGTCTTAGCATTTGTTATTCGTTTTAATGGTTCAATATTTTTTTTTTTGCATACACGCATACAACGTTTATCTGGTTAGCTGAACTACTAAAGAGGGGTCCCTGATATTTTTCAGGGATTTGGCAACCCACCACCACCTAACAGGTCACTAAACATAGAATTATCTAACTGTTGCCACCTATTGATATGGAAGTGTATTACATGATTACGCTGCCAACCATTGGATATCACAGACACTCAGCAATGGCACATTCAAGGATGCATTTTAAAAATGTATAGTATATATTTTTACTAATAAGTTAGGTGAAATTGATGACTTTATGTGGCACACTAGACACTATACCTAGCACTATAGAGTACCACAGCGCACTGGTTGAAAAACATTGGTTTCTGTCTTTTGTAGGTTTCCTTTAACCATGCAAAATCACATACAATCAAAAAGGTAATTTTTCTTCCCACCATGTAGTAGATATGATTTTTTTTAATGAGCAACAATATTCTCCTGTGTCCAGCGTAGGAGATTGCATATTTTTCCTGTGTTTTTTTGTGAGGCTGACTGCTACTAGATGATTAATGTGTTCATTTCCCTTTATTAAAGAGTAGAGCAGTGCTGCAGGCTACAGATATAGGACCTCGTCATAAATCTTAACCAAATGAACAGTCAAATAATCGTTCATCGGAAATGAAATCTGGGCTCATTAATACTGACACCCAGACGGGGGAAGAGAACACACATAATCCCCCGCCCTGCCAACACACACACACACACACACATACACACACACACACACACACAGACACACACACACACACACACACACACACACACACACACACACACACACGCGTTTGTCCATTGTCCGTTCTGGGTTTCACTCAAGAAAG
This sequence comes from Stigmatopora argus, assembly GCF_051989625.1. Lineage (NCBI taxonomy): Eukaryota > Metazoa > Chordata > Actinopteri > Syngnathiformes > Syngnathidae > Stigmatopora > Stigmatopora argus. Next base: position 2,491,204 of record NC_135405.1, on the reverse strand, counting down.
CAGTGAACCATTAGTTGGAGACAAAAGACCACAGTCCACAATTAAAACCGTAAATAATAACCCAGGAACACTGAAACTGCCTTTTTGAAACCCTTTACAGCAGTGGTCCAAAACCTTTTTTTTCCCACCAATTTAATGTTTCCATTTTTGCAATCAAAATTGCAATGTATGCAGAGTATGACAGAAAAAAACGGTAAAAGAAATGAAAACAAACGCATCAAACAGCAAAAAACAACAACAAAAACATGTTGAGTCATTTTGAGTTTTTTCTGCAAGGATCAGACTCATCAACTGGGATTTATAGTGAACTATGGTTACTTTTCAATCCTCTCCAAGATTTACCACCCACTGTCCTTAATTGAATTGAATTAAATGCCTTTATTGTCACTATACAAGTATGATGACATTTAAAGCTTCACCATGAAGTGCACACATAAATAATCAATAAATAAGTAATAAATAAATAAGTAGTCAACATAATAAGTAGTCAACATAATAAGTTGTCAACATAAAAAAGTAGTCAACGTAAAAAAGTAGTCAACATAGATAAGTAGTCAGCATGAATGACTGGTCACATCAATAAGTAGAGGCCCCCTCGTGGTGTAGAGGTTCACCAGTCCAGGATGTAGTCTGCCTTTTGCCCGATGACAGCTGGGTTAGGCTCCAGCAATCCCCGGAACTCTTTCGAGGATGGGCGGTATGGAAGATGAATGAATGACTGAATAAGTAGTCAGGTACAAAAAGTGACTAAAGTGGTTAGCAGCTATGGAGTTTTGGTGCAAGTACTACACGATAAAAAAATAGTCGAGATTAGGTCCTCCGAGGTGTAGAACTTGAATTGTGTATGCTGAGTATAGCTGCGTCGATCACCCGCTGCCATCTTTTCCTGTCTGCTTCTACGCAGCTGAGTGCCACACTGACACAGCGTATGTCAGCATGCTCTCAATGTATTTGGTTGCTCCTTCCTGAGTACTCTCAGTAAATGTAGGCTTTCCTGCGCCTTGTTGACAAATACTGTGATGTTTGCTGCCCAAATGAGGTCAGCAGAGATAAGGGCCCCAGAAATGTGAAAGTCTCTACTTACTCCACACATTCCCCATTGATAAAGAGGGGGGCAGGAGCGGCCTTGCTCCGTAGTAAGTTCAGGATGCGTACTCTGGTTTTGGAAACATTCAGCGCCAAGTGTCTCAACGAGTCTAAGGAGCTCATCTCTGTAGTCCATCTCATTCCCCTCTGTGACCACCCCCACGATCGTTGTAGGTGGGTCTAAAGTGGTGTGTGTAGAGTGAATAAAGTAGTGGACACAGCACACAGCTTTGGAGCAAGCTGGTGCTAGATGGGAAAATCCACACAAACCCAGCCAGACCATACAACCACACAGGTAGATCCTGACCTAGGACCGAACCTTCAATCTCAGAATTCTGAGGCCAACGCACTAACCACACGGCCACCAGGGTTTGAAATGTTAACCTCAGAACTGTGAGGCAGATGTGCTCACCATCCACCCACCCGAAAATGTTAGGGGGCCGCCCGGCGGCACGAGTGGTTAGCGCGTCGGCCTCACAGCTCTGAGGTTCTGGTTCAAATCCAGGTCAGTCCACTTGTGTGGAGTTTGCATGTTCTCCCTGGGCCTGCGTCGGGTTTTCTCCGGGTACTCCGGTTTCCTCCCACATTCTAAAGACATGCATGGTAGGCTGATTGGACACTCTAAATTGGTATGACTGTGACCGTGAATGGTTGTTTGTCTCCTTGTGGCCTGCAAATTCAGGGTGTCCCCTGCCTCTGCCCCGAAGTCAGTTGGATTAGATTTTTTGCCTTTTATTTGATTTGACCATTTGAGTTACCCTATTTGATTAAGCTGTTTTATAATACTTAAAAAAACGGAAAAAATATAATGAAAAAAGTTATACTGTATTTATATCCTACTGTTTCTGTTTCTTCATTTTATGAAAGATTTTTTCAAGGACCACTTGGGCCCAAAAATATCCGGGCACCTGCCAATGTAATTGGTACAGAGCTGGGCATGAATTCAGTGCTACTTTACCCTGCATTTAAATGCAATAGCGATAAAGACAGGCGTAGTCGAAATGCGCACCCTGTTGGCTGCTTTTAAAAAGGAATGTGTGCGTCAACGTGTGATCAAATTGCCTCATCTACCGGCCAGATTTTATAGTACATCAAACTTGCTCAGTTAAAAAAATTAAAAAAATACATTTATTGTTTGTACTTTACTCTATGGCCTGGTTATAATGGGTTGACCAGATTATTTTTAAACTGGATAATTAAGATTTAACAGGAAAGTCACAACAAAATATTCTAGACCTCACCTTTCTAAAATTAGGTACAGCACAAGGCCAATGTTGTGTTATTAAAAGCTTTGTAAAAATAATAATAATAATAATAATAGAAATAGATGATTTGTTATCAAAATTTTGAAAAACACCCAAAACAGGATATTACAATGGAAAAACAATTTTATTTGTTCTAATTGCGTCTGCCTCACAGCTCTGGGGTCCTGGGTCCGTGTCCTGGGAGGCGTGGGAGAGGAGGGAGAGGAGGGAGAGGGAGGGAGAGGGAGGGAGAAGGAGGGAAGGAGAGGAGAGGGAGGGGGAGGGAGAGGGTGGGAGGGATGGGGAGGGAGAGGGGGAGGGAGAGGGGACAGAGAAGGAGAGAGGGGGAGAGAGGGGGAGAGAGTGGGAGAGAGGGTGAGAGAGCGGGTGAGAGGGGGAGAGAGGGGGAGAGAGCGGGAGAGAGGGGGATAGAGGGGTGTACAGGGGGAGAGGGGGAGAGAGTGGGGTAGAGAGAGAGGGAAAGAGAGAGCGGGAGAGATGGGGAGAGGGGAGAGAGGGGGAGAGAGAGGGGAGAGAGAGGGGGGAGAGAGGGGGAGAGAGGGGGGAGAGAGGAGGGAGGGAGAGGGAGAGAGGGGGAGAGAGGGGGAGTAAGAGAGTGGGGAGAGAGGGGGAGAGAGGGGGGAGAGAGAGGGGAGAGAGAGGGGGAGAGAGGTGGAGAGGTGTGGAGAGGGGGGAGAGAGGAGGGAGAGAGGGGAAGAGAGAGGGAGAGAGGAGGAGAGGGGTGGATAGGGGGGAGAGAGGAGGGAGAGAGAGGGAGGGAGAGAGAGAAAGGAAGAGAGAGGGAGAGAGATGGGAAGAGAGTGGGGGATAGGGTGGGAGAGGGGGAGCGGGGTGGAGAGGGGGAGAGAGGGGGAGAGAGGGGGACTCGCTGAGTCTATGGACGTAACAACAAACAAGCAGACACAATCAATATATAGTAGAGAAAAATAATCATTAAATAATCAATAAATAAGAAATAAATAAGTAGACCAAGTGAGGTCAGCAGAGCGGAGCAGGCTTGTTCTATCAGAAGTCCAGGATGGGTCCCACGGTTTTGGAGACATTCAGCACCTAGTTGCACCACTCGCTGAGTTTATGGACGCATCAACAAACAGGCAAACACATAGAAATCAAAATATAGTAATGATAAATAATTACTAAATAGTCATGATAAATAAATAATCACGAAATGGTAATAGATAAATAAGTGGTCAAAATAATAAATAAGTAGTTTAAGTAGTAGTAGTAATAAGTCTTGATTAGGTCCTAGGTGCAGAACTTGAGTTGAGTATGGCGACAGCTCTTGGGAAGAAACTGTCATTGAGTCTGTTTGTCTTTGCTGTTATAGCTCTGTAGCGCCTTCCAGAGGGCAGCAGGTTGAAGTGGTGGAAGCCGGGATGCGTATTGTCTTTTATAATTCTCTCTGCCCTTCTAAGGCACCGTGATTCGTAGATGATGAACGGGATGGTAGGGGGCGGTTGATGATCTTAAATGAATATAAAGTACTGCTCTACTTACAAAATTTTCAAGTCAGGTAAAAAGTTCTGGAACCAATTAATTTCATAATTAGAGGTATGACTGTATCATCTTGTATGCATGGACCAAGCTAAATCTGTTCAACTTTTCTTAGGCAAACATTGCAACATCTAGCAGATATGAATGGCCTTTTTTTCTTGAAGACACGCATATGCACAAGTTGTCTGCGAAAGGTCGACAATCTATAATAACAATCCTATTAATTTTATATAATGACTGGATTATCTCTCACTGTATTTTCTCCCATATCTATGTAAAATGTGATCGCACTAAATAGACTGAATGGGAGTGTGTGTACACGAGCAGAGATCCCCTGTCTAAAACCTTGTGAGACTTCCAAGCAGTGGCGGTCCGTGCATTTTCTCGTAGCGCCTTCAACGGGTAAAATCCACTTTCTAACAGCATTTAATGTTTAAATACAAATACTGGAGCTTTTCAGACATTACAACCGGGCCGGGGGGTGATTTTCCCGGGAAAAGACAGCGATGAACGTCAATGGCGTACCGGCAAACATTGCCCGAAAATGGGGTACAATCCAACCGAAAACAGCATTTATTGATTAATTACAAATACTGGAGCCTTTTAGACATCATAACCGGTCCTCGAGTATCATTTCTCCGGGAAAAAGACAGCGATGAACGTCGATACGTCCATATACGTCCATACGCGAAACGGCAAAAATTGCACTAAAATGGGGTAAAATCCACTTCCTAGCAGCATTTAGTGATTGAATACAAACACTGGAGATTAAATACAAACACTGGAGCTTTTCAGATATCAGAACTTGGCCCACAGTTGAAATATTATTTAGGAATATAGCCATATTTTACTCACCAAAAATCCTTTTTAACTGTACACAATATCCGTCCTCCTTTCTTTCTTCCTTCTTTTATATCGCCAGCGAAGCTAATGCTGAAAGTCGAGCCTGTACTGTCGTATTTCTGGCATAGTCTGTCTTGAAAATGGCTTTAAATCAAAACAACAATATATTTGCTTGTGCATCCCGCTCCAAATACAGTTTGGTAGCTCTGGCTAATGACTAGCTAGTTGGTGAAAGCGATGACGTATCCCTACGCCTGCGACAAGGCAACGACGTATCCCTACGCCTGCGACAAGGCAACGACGTATCCCTACGCCTGCAACAAGGCATTGTGGTGTTGCCAACTTGAAATCTGAATGGTTAAAGCAACAGTCTCATCGACGCTTGTTTAACGCGGCAGAACCCGCAGAACTGATTGTGAAGGCCTTGAGGCAGATTTCTGACCCTGGCAACAAATAATGGCTGAAATGTGATTGGTTAAATGCTTCAATATGAAAACACACATCTGGAAGCAGTGCAACCAGGGGGAAAAGCAATGAAAGGAAGCTAACAGACAATTTGGAATTATTTAATAAGTATTGATGGACAATATATAATACAGTGGTACCTCGTCATACGACCGTTCGTCATATGGAATGCTCGTCTTACGGGGGAAATTTCGATCGAATAATTCGCCCGTGATGCGGTCAAAGTTTCGTGATGCGACCAAGCCAGGTTGCCATGGCATTTTTTTTGGCATATCTTTCGTGTATAACAATATTTACGAGCACCGGATGAGCTATTCAGACCAGGAAACGCACAACGCGCATGCGCGGTGAAAAGAGGGCTTTCTGGGTAATGAAGTATACTCGTGCGCACAACGCCGACAGGCAATGGCATTAGGCGCCGTTCGAGGGGATGCGAACACAGATGCTACAAGCTAAAAGGAGCCGCTAGCCAGCGGCCCCGAAGCTCCCATGCGAATCCAACAAAACCACCCAGAGCTGCCACCCAGGAACGTGGCGCCCTACGTTTTTCATCCAGCCGGAGATATTCGCACTGCCCCACACCTCCGGCTACCCCCTGGATGAACTAATCCGCGTTCCAGTGACAGCTCTAGCGCTGCTGAGGGTAATCCTCAAGCGCCTGAGGTGGCCCAACAACAACAACAACATGAGCAGCGGCGCGATCGCTGATAAAAGACTGCTGCTCGTCGTGCGTTATTCGATTGTGAGGACATTTGTGTGCATCATTTTCGGAATATTTTGAAGGGAATAGTACGACAGCAAACAGCCCATCGATAGCGAACGTGAGGGTGGAGTGTTTGTTCCGTTTACGAGTGCGTTTTGTGGAAGAAAAAAAACGAAGCCCCCCGCCCCTTTTGTGCCCCTCTCCCCTCGGCGAAATCTGCCCAATTTTAGTTAGATTAAACACTTTATTTCTATTAAACCACTCGTTATTTATTACTTTGTCAATATATGGCGAATTATAAGAAATAAAACTTTTTTTTCAATCCAATATCCTGTTTCTGGTGTTTTTTTCAGAGAGTTGGAACGAATTAATTTGTTTCCCATTCATTTCAATGGGAAACTTTACCTCGAGTTACGAGTAACTTGTCATACGAGCTCAGTCACGGAACGGATTAAGCTCGTATCTCGAGGTACCACTGTATATGATTCAGACATTTCTTAGGCCAGCAGAGAAGGCCTTGAAGGCCCAGACGGCCCGCCACTGCTTCCAAGTATCTCGAAAACTGTCGGTTTCTCATTTTTGAATTATTTTTCTTCCCTGAACCTGGCTGCCAGCGGGATTTTTTTTTCAAAAAAGGAGCAAACAAGTTATCGAGATACAGTAATACGTTGACATACGAGTGCCCCGTATACGAGCAATTTGAGATATGGGTAAAATTCCGAGCAAATATTTCCCTTAAGATATGAGACTAATTTTGAGATACGAGCATTTGAGACAGCCAGTTGGCCAGGCCGCAAGAGGCTGCTCTATGATTTCACCGCACTGTCTCTCTCGCCACATCTCCCTCGTGCAAAGATGTCTACGAGCACTGGGCGGAGTGTTGCATTTTTCCCCGTTTTTTTTTTTGCATTAGTCAGTGCAGAATTAAGGGAAACACAATGTATCCACAGCAAGCCGGTGCAATGAAGGGTAGTGCGAATAAAAGGCGTACGTTGACAATCAATATTAAGCACGAAATAATAAAAAAAAAAAAATGAGTAGTGTCCACGTGACTGAGCTGGCTCGCCAAAACGTATATAGAAGCAGGAAGTTCGCTGAAAGCCGCAGTTGAATACATTAACCTCTTTGCCTTGGTTATTGCACAAGAAGGTTTAAAGTTAGTGTAATGTAAGATTAAAACTTTTTTAAGTGTGTGTATATATGAATATAAGTTAATTTAAGTTAAATTTAAAGTTTGCCCCTAGGTATGGGCCTGGGTGTGCATGGTTGTCCGTCTCCTTGTGCCCTGCGATCGAATGGCCATCGATTCAGGGTGTCCCCTGCCTCTGGGTTAGGGTTCCCCTAAGGAGGATAAAGCGGTTCAGAAAATGAGATGAGATGAGATGAGAAAAATAAAGAACAAAAATTAATTTAAAAAAACAACCACCAAAAATAAAATAATTTGAAAAAAAGAAGAAAAAATATTTGAAAAACTAAGAAGAAAGAAAAATAATTTGAACAACGGAGTTTTTAAAATATAATTAATAAAAAAACTACCCGAAAATAATAATGATAATAATTTGAAAAACAGACAGGGCTTTTTTCCCAGGTGAATTGAATAAGCTTCCGTACAATATATTAATTTCAAATGAACTTTTAATTTTGTTGACAGCACAATAAAAACGCATTTTAAAACGTTTTTTTGTATTTTCTTTCCTATGGTGTTACGGGCGAAGATTGCACGCTTGCACACAAGAGCACGTACACACGCAAACACGCACATCTCTGACGCAAAGTATTGATGATGGTCTGCGCAATTCAATTTTGAATCATTGTTGTTTACATTTCTTCCTCCCTTCAAATCTAATCTATTTCTTTAAATATCTGTTTTATGAACCCAAATCTCTCAAGGGGAGGTATGTTTTCACGAGCTGATATATCTGGTGGCGTCCTCTTTAAGCGCCGCTGCGACGCTAGACTGTTTGTTCGTGAAAACTGTATGCAGCCATACCGTCACGATGCAGTGCAGTAAGTGCATGGGCACTACACGACGTAAAAACATTCAGCGAAAAATGTGAGCCTCGAAGTACCGTCTCTCTTTTCAAGCACCTGCAACATGCATCTTATTTACTACTGACTCCCACTGATTGGAGTGGGTGTGCACCTTTATGTATAGGGTAGTCCCATTTCAGAAGGCTCCTTTTCACCTCACCAGATGCCCTGGCTGTTAAATGCTGTGTTTTTATTCGCTGCCCTGCTCCATCCTCTCTCGGTTGAAGGCAAAGGCGAAGATTGCAAGAACACCAAGGGTTTAAGGAAATATACATTTTGCTTTTAGAAACGTGAATAGCCTGTGCAGCCAAAATGAAATTTCCAAGCGAGAATCCAAGAAAACCAGGGAAGTGCCCATCACCAGGTTAGACTGTCAATTAATTGCAGTTTTACCTTATGCTGACAAAAAGTAAAAAATAAATAAAAAAGTGGCTTTTATTATCATATCATTTAATTTCAGTTTTTGCTTTGAGCTTCTCTGACCTTCCATTGAATTGCTATTTTCAATTTGATGCATTGTACAGGTGCCATTATGCAATCTTGATGGTCAGTCTCATATGCAGCTCCTATTTGTTTTTGTACCGTGGCTCTATGAGGATTGTTAATGAAAAATTAAGATAGAAATACAGCAGTGAAGGCTATTTCTGCTTGGTGGAATTTATGGCCAATAGCTGCATCATGTCAAATCCACTGTGAAAAACAAAAAGCTATTCATTTCGTAAGGGATGCTTGCAAATATTACATTTGGGAGAAAACAATTGCTCTTGGCAAACCCCTGGCTTGAATCGGGTGCAACGACTGTTGTTCTGTATTAAGCATGACCTCATCCATTACGGGAAGATTATCTTCAAATTGTGCTTGTGTATCACCATCAGCCCATCACATGTTCATCCATTTCTGGATGTATTTAATGTATTGTAGTGATAGAATAATAATGCACATCATCTTGGGGGGGTTGTAATTTTGATTCATTTCCAACTATTTTGTCTCTCAATTTTTGGAACCAGTTATTCTGCAGTTATTCTGTTTGTAAAAAAACAAACATTGATGCTCTGACACCATTCTAATCACATTACAACTGTTTGGTTACATAACTTAAAGTACTCAAAGAGTAATGGTCAGTGTCAGTGATTTATGTCAAAGTGATCACAATTCACAACATAATTAGCAAACTGTGAATACATACAAAAATGAAAATCAACAAAATATGCTGCTATTGATTTGTCTGAGATGCATGGGTAAAATCAACGTGCTGCAGTTCTGACAATGTCATCATGAGTTAATAAGGAGTCTTTTAAGGTTAAAAAAATGCAACTGTCAGTAGTCATAAAGACTCAGAATCAGATGGGTGCACAAATATAAGAACACCCATTCCAGTGTCTTTGCCAGTGCTCCTGCCCATTTATTTAGCATTTGATTTGATACAGGTAAGTGTTTGCAGTGAATGGTTTTTTTTTAAAATTGTTTAGGGTTTTTTTCCACATTATTTTCACATGTACTGCCCCGTATTGCAAAGGAATATGAAATAAACCATTTACTTGCAGAAGACTAATATCTTATACAGTAATACCTTGACATACAAGTGCCACAACATACGAGAAAATTTAAAATATGAGGAAAATTCCGAGCGAATATTTCCCTTGAGATACGAGACAAATTTGAGATGCAAGCATACGAGACAGGCTGGAGGCCGAGCCCGTGAGAGGCTGCTTATGATAACAGCGCTCTGTCTTTTTCGGCGCATCTCCGTCGCGAAAAGATATCTACGAGGACTGGACGTACAGGTTGCATTTTTACGTTGTTTTTTTTGCCTTAATTAGTCCAGCCGGTGCAATGAAGGGTAGTGAGGAGAAGCGAATGATGACAATCGATATGAAGCACAAAACTTAATAATAAAAAAACTTGAGAGTTGTGTAAACGGGACTGAGCTGGCTTGCCAAAACGAGAGGAGTACTTGGACAATATGTACCATTCTTAAACAGAAGGTTGGTATAAAGGATATCAAGCCCTCCAAAGGACTAACCATAATTTCCAAGCTGCGCAGTGACATTCATAATGACATGGAGAGCCTTTTTTTAATATGGATAATAGATACACAGTTAGCGGGAGATAGCATGACCGAGTCGATAATATGAGGAAAAGCTAGCGGAATCGTCATGGACTTGAAAGCACAGCAAGCATCTGAAAAAGACACCAGCAAAACCCTTCAAAGAGAATCATGGCTGGTTCGATAATTTTAAAAACGAACTGGACGAAACGAACACTCAGTTCTGAGACATGGAGAAGCACGAAGTCCCGCCTCGAAAGTCGTGGTGGAATACATTAACATCTTTGCCTCGGTTATAGCAAAAGAAGGTTTCAATTTAGTGTAGCGTAAGATTAAAACTTATTTTTAAGTGTGTGTATGGTAATCTAAGTTTGTTTAATTTAAATTTAAAGTTTATGTTACAAAGCCATCTTATGGTGTAGAGGTTCACTCGCCTGACTTCGGGGCGGGCAGACGTGGGCTCAATTCCCGCTGGTGCCAGTATGATTGGGAGTGCAGATGGTCGTTTGTGTGCCCTACGACTGACTGGCGACCAGTCTAGAGTGTAGTCTGCCTTTCGTCCGAAGACAGCTGGGTTAGGCTCCAGCAACCCCTGCAACTCTTTCGGGCGGTATGGAAGATGAATGAATGTTTAGAACCAAAAGACAGTTGTTGCGCTATTAAAAAATTCTCTTTTGAAAAATGGTTGTTTAACAATTAAAAGATTGAGTTTACACACTTAGAGAAGGTGAAGAAATTCAAATACTTGTCTATTAGGATCCGACAGCTGTTTCTGGCCACCATAAAACATTTCAACTCTCTACGTTGCACGGCTTGGACAAACATAGCGAAAGAATCTTAACATACACACACACACACACACACACACACACAAACCCATAAGTCACGTTTTATAAGGATTATAGATTAATTTATTATTGTTATTAGCATCAGCATTTGACAGATTGACACGAAATTTACAGAAGAGATAGGTAATTACTTTCTGTTTAACGCACACCTTTTACTTTTTCAACAACCCACTCCATTTATTAATTATTAATTTATTATTGTTATTAGCACCTAATATCTTCAATAGCTCCCAAGCAATTTGATGTATTACCACCAAATTTACAGAAAAGATAGGTAATTACTTTCTGTTTAACGAACACTTTTTAGTTTTTCAATAACACACTCCATTTATTAATTATTAAATTATTATTGTTATTAGAACCTAATATCGTCAATAGCTCCCAAGTCATTTAACTTATTGACACCAAATTTACAGAAAATATAGGTAATTATCTTCTGTTTAACGAAGACCTTTTGGTTTTTCAATAACACATTCCATTTATTAATTATTAATTCATTACTGTTATTAGCACCTATTTTGTTCAATAGCTCCCAAGCCAATGGACGTATTGAAACAAAATATCCAGAAAAGATAGGTAATTACCTTGTGTTTAACGAACACCTTTTAGTTTTTCAATAAAACATTCCATTTATTAATTATTAATTTATTACTATTATTCCAACCTAATATCTAGCTCAAGAGAGCAGCAAGCTAACATATTTCAGGTCAGGCATACTCATCGATAGTACTTGCAAATGCTCAAAGCTTGAGTTTACACACAGAGAAGGTAAAGAAATTCAATCACTCGTCTATTAGGATCCGACAGCCGTTTCTGGTCACCATAATGTCAACTCTCTACGATGCAGGGTTTGGACAAAAGTAGCGTGAGCATGTTAACATAAAACATCCACCCATAAATCACGCTTCATCTATTCCTGCTCCCTGAAACAAGACTCGGCGAGACACGATGGTGCTGGACGCGCTGACCCAAGACGCCTTTCCACGTCATTTCCAAACATCATTTTGGGGAGAATTACCACCAACGAGTTTCCAGGTGCACACACACACACTCACATCCATCCGTACATCACGCATAATAAGGATTGGAGAATAGATAAAGCGTGATTTATGGACAGGTGGACGTTTTATAACTCTCGTCCCGACAGAAAAGTCGTTGCGGGGAGCACCTAGAAACTTGCTGGCGGAACAATCAGCCACGGGTGCGTTTAGCGCACATCATGTAAAAACAACGATTCATACATCAACTCTGCTTTCAGCTGTAACAAATAAAAGTTGAGTTTACACACTAAGAGAAGGTGAAGAAATTCAATCTTGTCTATTAGGATCCGACAGCCGTTTCTGACCACCCCAAAAAAATTCAACTCTCTACATTGCACGGTTTGGACAAACGTAGCGAGAGAATCTTAACACACTGTTAGGTTCATCCAATTGTAGGTTTATCCTTAGGTTTTTCCCAATTCAGCTTTCAATAAAAAAGGCATCGGAAGTCATATCTTTGTTTAATTCTTGCAAGAAGAGAATACATCCATCCGCGACTCCCGTCAGGATAATTCTAACAACTCAAAGTCCGTTTCGCTAATTTATTCACAAGGTTTTAACGCCATGCCCCACAGAAGTCTAAACATTCGTAGAGTCTCACAACAATTTTGCACAGTTATCAAAACAATTGTACGTCCTGTCGAATCTTCCCGAAACAGTCCTTGGTTCCCAAGAGCGCTTGTTGTGAGACCATCTTCCGAAGCCGTAAACAGTCCTCAGTTCCCAAGAGCACCTGTCGTGAGTCCTCCGAAGCCGAAAACAGTTCGCAGTTCCCAAGCGCAATTGTTGTGAGACCTCTCCATGCCCATGGCCATTCCCTGTCCTCTTGATGTGAACCAGTCCTTACTTTAGCAAGGCATGCATTAAAATGGCTTTTATTAATACAAATAACTCTAACATAAAAGCACAGCGTTCAACACATATATATATATTGTTTAATATTGTTACACATTCAGGATGAGCATTACTATTCCTAATAAGCAAATATATTGATTAATATAGTAAGCATGTTTATAATAAGGCTTTCTATTCCTAAGTAAGCATTGCAAACACATTTATAATAATGATTATTCCAACACACACACACACACACATACTCACACACCCATAAATTACGTTTTATAAGGATTATAGATTAATTTATTATTGTTATTAGCACCTATTTTGTTCATAGGCTCCCAATCCATTTGACAGATTGACACAAAATTTACAGAAAGGATAGGTAATTACTTTCTGTTTAACAAACACCTTTTAGTTTTTCAACAACCCACTCCATAAATTAATTATTAATTTATTACTGTTATTAGCACCTAATATCTTCAATAGCTTCCGATTTATAAGGATTATAGATCATAACCACTAGATAGGTATTTGTTACTTTGTGAGTTGGTGGTGAATTAGAACCAATAAAAAGATGTTGTTCCATTGTAATATCCAGGTTTTTTTCAGAGGATGGGAACGAATTAATTTGTATTTAGTTTATTTCTATTGGAAAATTTATTTGAGATATGAGTAAATTGACATACAAGCTCGGTCTTGGAACGCATTATGCTAGTATCTCAAGGTATTACTGTATGACAAAATAGTTACTGTATGTTACATGTTAGGGCAGTTAAAAGCATTTTGTGTGTTGTGTGTGAGATGGAAATGAGCACAAGAGTAGACGGAAAGGGTAGAGGTGTGAATATAATCTTAATAAAACAGTGAGTTGTAATCATCCTTTTTATCCCTAAAAAGATCAACGAAGTAGGGGTGAAGCCTAACCCATTTTACAATGGGCACGGGCCAGGGGGCACTGTGAACTTGTTGCCATCCAATTGCAGAAAACATGGATACAAACAATCTTTTACAATTACATCTATAGGCAATTGGTAGTTTCCAGCAAGCCTAACATGCATGTTGTTTGAGATGTGGGAGGAAACCGAAGTACCTGGAGAAAACCCACACAGACACAAGGAGAACATGTAAGCTCCACACAGGATGACCGGACCCTTGGATCAAACCCTTTACTACAGGTCTCACAAAACACGGACAAATAGACTTCGGGACAGTTTTTTCCCAGAGCCATCAGGGCTCTGAAGTTGGATTAGCACAACACACATTTTCCTCGTTAGTATAGTGGACAGTATCTCCGCCTGTCACGCGGAAGACTGGGGTTTGATTCCCTGACAGGGAGACTCTTCTTTTGTGCAATAACTTCGTGGTGTGCAATAACAACGTGCAATATCTTAGATTGTGCAATATTTTAGAATTTATCTTGACTTTTTATATTTTTATTTTATTTTTTTATGTTTTTACTGTGAAAACGCACTTTGTGGTTTAGTACCACCAATTTTGCTATACGCAGCTGTGTATAATGACAATTAAGGCTTTTGATTTTGATTTATCTCTGAGGAGATATGAGGCAGATCTGCTCCCCTGGTATCCATCTGTTGCCCTAAATTATTCATATACATGAAAACATATTCAATATTTTGCCAATGTAGACAATTTGATGTTTATTTTTTGTATTTAACTTTTTCTTCTTTGTTTTTTTCCCCTGTAGTGGGAGTTAAGAGTAAACTGGTTTCACCTAAAAAGATGCATCCAGGTATGCTTCAATCTAGCCTCGTTCAAGCCAGTGTGGCTACAATGCAGAACCCAATGGGCTGCTCTTTGCCCCGACTGTCTATCTCCCGGCCTGCGAGCATGGTGGCCAGCATTGAGGGAACATCTGATGTTGCCTATCCTTTCATGATGATGAAACTGAAGACTGTGCTGGCAGTTTTTGTGGTGGTCGTAGCCTACTTGGTGACCGGAGGACTGGTGTTCCAAGCTCTCGAACAGCCGTTTGAAGACAACCAAAAGATCACCATTACAGTGGAGAAGGCAGCATTCCTGCAGAAACACCCTTGCGTGTCCCCAGATGAGCTGGAGGCTCTTATCAAAGTAAGACCAGACTCTGATCAATTTTCCAGCTTTACTTTCACACTGTAGAGTGTCCCAAAAGGGATTTAAACCAACTGAAACTTGAACTTTGTATCAATCTGACCCCATTCTCTTCAACACATTTAAAAACCCAACTTAACGTTCTAGAAAATACTATGAACAAAAGCCTCTTCTTTTGGGGATTTATTGACCTAAAGTCAGTGCATAAATTTGTGAGTCAAAGAAGGGCATATTTGAGTTTTAAATGGAAATTACTCAATGGATTCAAAATTTAGTAAAGTATAGCTTGTTGAAAAACATCATCAAGTTGAGATTGTATTTGAATTTTTTGAAAAATAATTGAATTATTTTTTAAGCATTATTACTAGCGTGTCGGCCTCACAGTTCTGGGTTGGTCCACCTGTATGGAGTTTGCATGTTACCTGGGTACTCCGGTTTCCTCCCACATTCCAAAACCCTGCATGATAGGCTGGTTGGATACTCTAAATTGCCCCTAGGTATGAGTGTGAGTGTGAATGGTTATTTGTCTCCTCGTGCCCTGCGTTTGGCTGGCCACCAATTCAGGGTGTTCACCGCCTCATGCCCGAAGTCATCTGGAATAGGCTCCGGCACCCCCATGAACCTAGTGAGGATAAAGCAGAAGAAAATGAATGAATGAATCACTGCTCTGGAGATTTCAAAAGGCTTTTAAAAAAATATATAGGTAAATTGATAACAGATCGCTGTGATTTGGTGCTACAAACTGGGTGCTTGTTGTTGTATCTCTATCATATCTGCCTAGAGGTGATATTATGATAGATGTAATGACTTCAGCCGCCTCATGGTGTAGAGGTTCCCTCGCCTGACTTCGGTGCAGGCAGGCACGGGCTCAGTTTCCGCTGGTGGCGGTATCATTGGGAGTGAGCATGGTCGTTTGTCTCTCTGTGTGCCCTACGACTGACTGGCGACCAGTCTAGCACAAATATGCCTTGAAGGCAATTTCTATAGAAATGATGAAGTGGCATACAGTGATGCTTGGCATAAGCTTGACCAATGGTACGGGCAGCCATTTATGCTTCAGCGTGGTTTTAGGGACAAACTTTCAAGGTGGCTTAAAATACAGCCCAAAGATTTGGAGGGACTAAGAACATTCTCTGATTTCCTAATGCCTGCTTACAAGCGATGGCTCATGTGGGAGGCCTAGAGATATTAAATGATTGTCAAGAGAATCAGAAGGTGATGCTTAAAATCCCTGATTGGCTGGCTTTACGTTGGAATCGCCAGGTCACCATAGCCTTCATGAATGGCAGAGACTTTCCTGACTTCAGAGAGTTTGCTCATTTTGTGTCTCTTGAAGCAGAGATAGCCTGCAGTCCTGTCACTTCATTATACACACTGCACTCCAGCACATCCAACGAAAGGTAAGGCACAAGAGAACTAAAGAGAAACAAAGCAAAGATATTGATTACACAAATTATTTCTGCGGACTTTGACAATCCAGCAAGTAATAGCAAATTAAAAAAAAAACATCCACATGCTGCAAAAGTGATAAACATCAGCTACCCAAATGCTCAGACTTCAAAGAGAAAACATTAGAGGAAAAACAGAAACATGTAAAAGAGAACAAGCTATCTTTTGGGCATCTCAAGCCTAATTACCAAGCCAAAGACTGCCGTCGTCGACTAACTTGTGATGTAAGCAAGGGGAGACCCACCTGTCTCCATGATGAGAACTACAAACCTTGCAAAGGAAGAGAAGTACCAGTGATCACTCCAGATGACTCCACACCAGCCATGGCGCTCAATGTCACAACAGGAGACCAAACAAACATCAACTCTATGATTGTTCCTGTTTGGGTGTCTGTGAATAGCGAGCAATCAAATGAGCAGCTTGTTTATGCTCTGTTGGAGACGCAAAGTGACAGCACATATATAGACAATAAGATAAGCAATGATCTGCAAGCAAATAAACAGCTGGTGAAATTGAAACTTATCACTATGCTGGGGGAGAACATGATTGTACAGTGTGAAAGGGCCTCAGGACTGCAAGTGAGAGCTAAAATTCAGGTATGTACATCAACCTCACTCCTGTGTACACAAAACACTGCATTCCAGGGAACCGCGGTCATATACCCACCAACAATACTGCAAAAGGATGGCCTCACCTGAAATACATCTCTGACAAGGTACCTCCTCTCCTGTGATATTGGACTGTTGATTGGCTACAACTGTCCCAGAGCATTAACACCCAGACAGATGCTGACAGGAAAAGACAACAAGCCCTACACCGTTCTCACTGATGTAGGATGGAGTGTGGTAGGCAGCTCAGCACCAAGCCTAAAAGGAACAGACACCAGCCTGTGTCATAAGGTGGATGTAAAGGAACTTCCTCCAGTTACACCCATGGATTTGATTAGCATCCTTGAGTCAGACTTCAAAGACATGAAAAGAGACGTCAAGACAGTGTCACAACAAGACCTCATCTTCTTAGACAGACTTAAGGAAGGAATAAAGTTAAATGAAGAGGGTCACTATGAAATGCCGCTGGCTTTCAGACAACGACTACACTTACCTGACAACAGACGTCTCTCCTAAATCAGACTCGATCACCTGAGAAGGAAGTTCAACAGAAATTAGAAGTATAATAGAGAACGGTGGTGCATACCCCACCACGGCGTATATCACCCTAAAAAAACTGATAAACTGCACGTTGTGTTAGACTGCTCTGCCAAGTGTAGGGGCCCAAGCCTGAATGAAGACCCCCTTCCAGGGCCAGACATGATCAACAACCTCACGGACGTGCTCCTGCGATTTAGGCTGCACTCTATCGAACTCATGTGCGATATAGAGAAAACGTTTATTCAATTTCACGTGCCAGAGCAGGATCGAGACTACTTAAAATTGTGACTGCACAACCTACAGTTTTAAATATATCTAGTCAATAAGAGAAAACTGTCCCACCCAGTTGGATCACAGTTTTTCGCAAGAGACTTCTATGTGGGTGATCAGCGCCGACACCATAGAAAGAGCAATTCAGTTGGTCAAAAAAGCTAGAGAGATATGTGCCAAAGGGGACCTCCGTCTGCACAAATTCGTCTCCAACAAAGAAGCTGTTGTACAGAATATATCGGCATCAGAATGAACAACAGACACAAAAACAAAGGACCTGACCTTCTGAGACACACAACTTGACAGATCCCTGGGCATCCACTGGAGCATAGTCGGTGACACATTTCAATTCAGTAACACTTTGGCCAACCAACCAGGCACGCGCAAAGGGATACTCACCACTGGCACCGCCTACATTTATGACCCCCTGGGCTTTCTTGCTCCATATGTTCTCACTGGAAAAAAGATCCAACAGGAGATGCGTCATCAAAGTGTTGGCTGGGATGACCCCCTGCCTGCCTCCCTGAGACCACCGTGGGTGAGCTGCAGGCAAGACTTTGTCAATTTGGAAGGGATAAAGATACCTCACTGCTACACGCCCAGAAAGTTTGGAAAGGTGGTGGTATCAGAGCTACACCACTTCTCTGACGTGAGCAGCAGTGAATATGGGCAGTGCTCTTACCTGAGACTCCAAAATAAGAAAGGTGAGATTCACTGCACCTTGGTGATTGGAAAAGCCTGTGTTCCCCCAACAAAGTTGACAACAATACCAAGGCTTTAACAGACCGCGGCAGGAGTGTCAGTCGCCATCAGCAATATGATCATAGAAGAGCTCAGTAGTGTCAATCCAAAACAGTACTTCTGGACTGACTCGAAAGTAGTTTTGAATTATTTCAACAACTACTCAAAATGCTTTCACACATTTGTTGCAAACCGGGTCCAGGAGAGTCGAAACACCACTGATCCTCAACAATGGCATTACATGTCTACGGAAAAAAACCTGGCAGATGGAGCATCCAGGGGAAGAACGGTGAAGGAGCTACTTGACTCAGATTGGCTCTCCGGTCCTTCGTTTCTGTAGGAGGACAAAATACACACATCAGCAGATATGGTCCTGCACTCCAGAGATCAGAAAGGTCCAAACATTCCAGACATCTGCGTTACAGATTGCAGAGCCATTCAGCATCGCAGATCGTCTACTCAGATTCTCATCATGGCCCTGCACTCTCAAAGTAGTCGCTCGCCTGATGAGATGGGCTACGCATATCAAGTCAAATACGCCCGCCACAGTAAATGAACAGAAACATGCACAATGTCCCAAAATCAGAGACCTACAGAAACAAGCATATGGAAATGAAATTGAACAGTTAAAGAAGGGAAATCAACTAACAAAGGGCAACAAACTCTGTTGGCTGGATGTTTACATCGATGCAGGGACATTGTGAAGGTGGGAAGGTTGACTTCAACACTCGTCTCTTTGCGACCCCCTTAAACATCCCATAGCCATACCTAAAGAGCATCATGTCACTAAGCTGATAATAGCGCCCAGCCATGTAAAGACCAAACACCAGGACAAGGGCTTTACAGCCAACAAAATCAGATCTGGTGACTACTGGATACCAAGTATGAGTATAGCTGTATCTTCATTCATTCGTCAGTGCATCACCTGTCGCAGAATTAGTGGCAGCCAGAAAGACAGCGAATGAGCGACTTACCAGAAGAGCAGACTAAAGCCTCTCCTCCATTCTCATATTGCGGGAAGGACTGCGTTGGTACTTTCATCACGACGGAAGGAAGAAAATAGAACAAACGCCACTGGCTGCTCCTCACCTGCTTTTGCTCA
This sequence comes from Stigmatopora argus, assembly GCF_051989625.1. NCBI lineage: Eukaryota > Metazoa > Chordata > Actinopteri > Syngnathiformes > Syngnathidae > Stigmatopora > Stigmatopora argus. The sequence continues at coordinate 2,471,744 of NC_135405.1, read as the reverse complement.
AGGGCTATTCATCTGGAAATTTTAGAAGATATGTCTACTGACTCCTTTATAAATGATTTGAGATGCTTCATCTCCATCCAATTTTGTTGGTGCCAAGAATGAATTCAAGGCTGTCCTGCAAGAACTCAAAGTGACAGACTGAGCGCATTTCTGTCTCAAAGACATTGTGACTTTATGATGAATGTCCCCCATTCAAGTCATGCAGGCGGTGTGTGGAAGCGCCAGATCAAAACCGTTAGAAGTGTCCTCAGCTCCACGCTGTCACTGGCCCACGGCAGACTCAATGACTTGGCACTACGAACCCCGTTGTATGACGTTATGGCCATAGTCAACAGCAGACCCCTCACCGTGGACACCCTGCACAGTCCCGACAGCCTAGAACTATTGACATCAAATCACCTTGTGCAAATGGAGACTGGCCCAGCATTACCTCCGCCTGGCACCTTCCCAAGAGAAGATCTGTATGGAGCCAGGAGATGACGACGGGTTCAACATCTGGTGGAGCAGTTCTGGAGCCGTTGGAAGCTAGATACCTGCACAGCATCATCGCAAGACAGAAGTGGCATGCTACGAAGAGGAACCTGCAAATAGGTGACATTGTAATGGACATTGATGATCTGTCACCTAGAGGTGAGTGGAAACTGGCAAGGGTGTTAGAGACTGCCAAAGGATAGGATGAACTAGTGAAAAGGGTGAAGATATCAATAGGAGATCAGAGACTGAATTAGAAGGGATAGTGTTTGAGTAAATCTTCTGTATTAGAGCGACCAGTACAGAAGTTGGTGTCTTAAGCCCAAGAGACATTTCAAGTTCATTTGACTGTCATTTCTATTTTGAAAATGATTTCCAAATTGCAGATTAGTCATAATTTTGGTGGGAGTGTAAATGACCTAATTCAGAAATTATCATAATTATTTTTGTTACTTGCTTGAACAATGTTTTGATTATATCAGTAAGATTTCTGTACGATCAAATAAATGTTCGTATGACACAGAGACAACTCAAGGAGTTGTCAGTTTCTAAATGATGATTTTTATTTACCAATACAGAAAAAAAATACAAACTTGTCTGGCCCTCTGTGAAAAAGTAATTGCCCTCCTTGGTTAAATCACAAAAAACGGTAACTAATCATAATTGTAGGAACACTGAGGTCAATTTCACAGGCCACACCCACTCCCGATTACCACCACATGTAGTGAATCAAGAAAACACTTAAATAGAATGTGTTACAAATCCATTCCCAAGGCTTTGGGGCCCCAGTGAACCACTGTCAGCGCCATTATCCACAGATGGAAAGAACTGGGAACAGTGGCAAACCTTCCCCGGAGTGGTCGGCCTGCTAAATTTACTCCAAGAGTGTGCTGACGACTCATCCAGGAGGTCACAAAAAACCTAGAAAAACATCGAAAAAACTGCTGGCCTCGCTGCCCTCAGTTAAGGTCATGACTACTATTAGAAAAAAACTGGCCAAAGCTGGCATCCATTGTGGAGTTTTGTGAAAGACTTATCGCAAATCGTAAACGCTTGATTACAGTTTTTGCTGCCAAAGGTGGCACAACCCATTATTTGGTTCATGAGGCAATTACTTTTTCACAGAGGGCCAGACAAGTATGTAAATTTTCTGCCTTGGTAAATAAAATCTTCATCTCGGTGTCATACTAAAACTGGTTTGATGATCTGAAACATTTGTGTGTGATCTCTAATTTTCTGAACCGCTTTATCCTCAGTAGGGTCGCGGGGGGTGCTGGAGCCTATCCCAGCTGACTTCGGGCCAGAGGCGGGGATACCCTGAATCGGTGGCCAGCCGATCGCAGCGCACAAGGAGACGGACAACCATGCACACTCACTCCTTGTTGGATTTATTATGGGATGTTTCTATGTTTTGTAAGCATTTTTAATAAGTAATAAGGCTATAAATTAATTCATGATTTATGTTGGGACCACGAGGACACTTTCCCCCACAGGTCAAGGCCACTTCATTGTTTTCAGGACTATGAACCGTGTTTGGACTGGACTCTGGCAGATGGTGATAATCACATTATTGTTTAAAAATACAGCTGCTTTGTTTACCTTATAATGCTTTGTTTACCTTATAATGAAAATATTATGCAATTCCTTACACCGTTGTTTTGGCTCGGGTCAACTTGTATGCTTACTTCTGCAATTCTTACACAGTTGTTTATCATCTTATGCAATTGTTTTGAATCAGATTACATGAAATGTTTTCCGTTTGTCGCGACTTAATATGATGAAAAATATACTGCACGTCAGAAATGCTCAGGAACGAAGGCACGTTATGAGTGTATCTCCTTACAAGTTGTAACCAGATATATTGTAAGATGTCTTCCAATTTTAATTAAATATTACTAATAATGATTTAAGGGTATTAATCATTATTCCAACACTCCCATACTTACAGGCAATTTAGAGTGTCCATTCAGCCTACCATGCATGATTTTGGAATGTGGGAGAAAACCATAGTGCCTGGAGGAAACCCACGCAGGCCTGGGCAGAAGATGAAAACTCCACACAGGTGGACCAACCTGGAATTCAACCCAGGACCCCAAAGCTGTGAGGCCGACGCACTAACCACTCGCTCCACCGGGCCGCCTTGTGTGTGATAAATATGCAAAAACAGAATACTTTTTCTTTGCTAAATCCTTTTGCAGCAGTTCAACTTCAAAGAAAAATGATCAGCCCATTGCTCTTTTTGGCTGAGGAGCGGAGGCAGAGGCCAACGCATTCCGGAGCTTCGAGCACATGGGCTAAGAAGGGGGCAAGGCCTCCAAAGCGTACGCATCCCCAAGTCCGACTCAGACATACTGCAGAATTTCCCCATACCAAATGAGACAAACACTCACTGGCAAGCTAAGCTTCGTTCTCGGTCTGGGGTCAACAACCCAAAGTGTTGAAAGCACCATATTGGACCAAAAAAAAAATGTCTGGAGCCGATGGATTTACCTCTCTCTCTCTCTCACTCTCTCTCTCTCTCTCTCTCTCTCTCTCTCTCTCTCTCTCTCTCTCTCTCTCTCTGTGTCTCTCTCTCTCTCTCGCTCTCTTTCTCTCTATCACTCTATCACTCTCTCACTCTCTCACTCTATTACACTCTCTCTCACTCTATCACTCTCTCTCTCTCTATCTCTCACTCTATCACTCTCACTCTCTCTCTCTCTCGCTCTCTCTCTCTTGCAAGCAAATGTAATAAGAATATGAAATAAAGACCCTGACTTTCCCCCATTTATTACATATTTCCTTCTTCCCCTTCCTTGCAGCTTTATTTTATTAATTCATTTTTCATGACAACACAAATACAGTTAGGGGAAATCTGTGGGCCTCTCTTTACTCAAATTCACCTTACTCTCTTGTCATCTATAATCCTTATGAAGCATGATTTATGGATGGATGTGTGGGTGTGTCGGGGTGTGTGTGTCTGTGTGTATGTTAAGATTCTCTCACTACATCTGTCCAAACCGTGCAATGTAGAGAGTTGAATTTTTTTATGGTGGCCAGAAACGGCTGTCGGATCCTAATAGACGAGTGATTGAATTTCTTCTCCTTCTCTAAGTGTGTAAACTACTTTTATTTGTTAAAGCTGAAAGCAGAGTTGATGTATGAATCGTTGTTTTTACATAATGTGCCCTAACCGCACCGTGTGGATGATTGGTCTTAAGGTAGGACGCCTTTCCACGTCATTTACAAACGTCATTTTCGGAAGAATTTCCGCCACCGAGTTTCCAGGTGCTCCCTGGAACTCTTTTTTTTTCTGTCGTGACGGGCGTTATAATACATATACACATCCATAATCACGCATTATCTATTCTATAATCCATATAAAGCGTGATTATGGATGGATGTATGGGTGCACCTGGAAACTTGCTGGCGGAAATTTTTATGGTGGCCAGAAACGGCATGTCGGATCCTAATAGACGAGTGATTGAATTTCTTTACCTTCTGTGTGTAAACTCATGCTTTGAGCATGCCTGACAGAAATATGTTAACTTGCTGCTTTCTTGTGGTAGTTTTAAGCATTACACTCGGCAGATTTAAAAAATCCATACCTTCTTCAGTGCACACTGCAGTGCTTCCGCTTAATCATTTACGCTTGAAGTTAGTTGCCTGAACTATGCACTATTACTACTGAACTATTTTGTTAGTTTTTATTTTCATCATATTTTCACTTTGGTTTACAATTATTTAACAAAAATAACACCCAAACATTTCTTAAAAAGGTCAAATTCATCATCCTTTCTTTGAAATTGACCGTCAGTTTTCCTTACTTTTTCCTAAAATGCATACTCCTGCTTCTGAATACCTGTACATAATTGTATACACGTTTTCTGTGCCATGCGTGTAACTGAAATTTTCCTTTCTCATCCAACCCATTTTTCAAAAGAGATTTTTTTTATAGCGCAACAACTGTCTTTTGGTTCTAAACAAGCAGGGGGCAAAGCCGGCCTGCATGTGTCTGAAAAAGGAAAACCCAAAATGATTCTCATCCAATTCACTTTCATATTGATCATAGATATGGACATCAATGCTCTCACCAGTAGGATGTATAATAAGAGGATACAATTCTTGCAATTTGGAATTTTTAGGGGAAATTGCAGTACAGCTTAATATGTTCCGGGACGTATTTATATCGTGTAGGTATGCATTTTGCCAAACAATATCGGCTTGCATGCACACAATTCTGAGGGTTTATCCCATCTCCAGACCTCCCTGTGTGGAGTTTCTATGTACTATTTTTTTGTTTAATTTTCAGAGCCGGTCAAGTCCCACTTCTGACCCATTTTTCCAAAGGAAGGGAAGTTTCTTAATAATTATGCACACCTGATGTCGGGTGTTTATGTCATTAGACTACACACCTCATTACAGAGATGCACATCACCTAATATGCTTAATTGGTAGTGGGCTTGGATACAACGTGAATAAAGAGGATATGGTCAAAATTCTGCACTCCCTGTTTCAATAAATTCAATACCTTGGCAGGAATATTCCTACCTCAAGTTCACATTGCTTATACACACCCACACGAATCGGTACATTTCCTATACAAACAAAAGTGCCCCCCTCCATGCCCCTCACACACACATCATGACTTATATGATATATAGCATAAACTCAACATGAATAATGAATTTAATCTTGTCTGACTCTCTCGACTTCTTTTCCTAGCACTCCCTTGATGCTGTGAATGCTGGTGTGAATCCTGTTGGTGATACAACTTATAACTCCAGTCACTGGGATCTTGGCAGTGCCTTCTTCTTTGCTGGAACCGTAATTACAACCATAGGTACACTGATAGATTCCAAAATGTTTTTGTGACATTTAAAATAGAATATTCTACATGTACAAAGATCAAACATTCAACAAAATGCATCCTGACTTTATTTGACATCATTTATTTATAGGATATGGTAACATTGCTCCAAGCACTGAGGGAGGAAAGATTTTCTGCATTTTATATGCAATATTTGGCATCCCACTCTTTGGATTCCTCTTGGCAGGGGTTGGTGACCAGCTAGGGACCATATTTGTCAAAAGTATTGCCAAAGTGGAGAAGATGTTTCGGGTGAGTTTCTAATTTAATATTCATAGGATCTCGAAGTCAAAACTCAACTGTTCAAATCCAGTTATTGGTGATAGATAAATGAGACCAAGAAAAGTAATTTAACACTCATGTAACTTCAAATATTGAGACAAAAACTACTGTTATTTTCAAGCTAGAAGGTTTGAAACATTAAATAAATATTTTAAAAAGTGAGGAAGACATCCATGATAAAAAACAAGGAAACATTTGACTTGGCAAAATATTCTAAAATATGTGATACTAATATAGCACGAGTGTTATGAGTATCTCCATGGCGAAATGGAGTTGGACCCAGATGCAGGAAAAACGGTAAACACAAGGGAGTGCATGTACCCAAACCGTGACCGGACGATTCGCCGAAAGACGTTTGGCCGACGGACGTTTCGCCGAAACGGAATTCGCGCGCTCGCCCCACCCCCGGATCGCGTGTGTACATGTTTCTCAACCTCGGCCCGTGGGCCATATACGGCCCTTTACAGATAACATTCATTTAGGAATAACAAGGGCATTTATTCACGGCCAAACACACGCAGAACAGTATGTGACAGAATAAATAGTTGAAAATAGTAGTGGTGAAGAAAGTAGTAGTAACAGTAAGTACTGTAATGAAATTGTAAATCCAGAAATCCTACTCCAGAAAACTTACAACAGCATAGAAAACGTTGAGATTAATCTTTGAATTAAGGTTCTCAGCAAATCATTTTGAATATATATTTCCTAAAATAATGGGAAATTATTTAAAATTAAAATATTGTTCTTATTGGCACACATCACTAGCAGTAAAAGTGTGTTCCATGGCATTTTCAGGTATTGTTCTCTAAGCCATATACATACATATACATACAAATACATACATATACATACATATACATACATATACATACATATACATACATATACATACATATACATACATATACATACATATGCATACATATACATACATATACATACATATACATACATATACATACATATACATACATATACATACATATACATACATATACATACATATACATACATATACATACATACACATACATATACATACATATACATACATATACATACATATACATACATATACATACATATACATACATATACATACATATACATACATATACATACATATACATACATATACATACATATACATACATATACATACATATACATACATATACATACATATACATACATATACATACATATACATACATATACATACATATACATACATATACATACATATACATACATATACATACATATACATACATATACATACATATACATACATATACATACATATACATACATATACATACATATACATACATATACATACATATACATACATATACATACATATACATACATATACATACATATACATACATATACATACATATACATACATATACATACATATACATACATATACATACATATACATACATATACATACATATACATACATATACATACATATACATACATATACATACATATACATACATATACATACATATACATACATATACATACATATACATACATATACATACATATACATACATATACATACATACATATACAGTGGTACCTCGACATACGAGCGTAATCTGTTCCGAGACTGAGATCGTATGACGAGGTTCTCGTAACTCGAGCGGACGTTTCCCATTGAAATGAATGGAAAAAAAATTAATTCGTTCCAGCCCTCTGAAAAAACACAAAAAACAGGATATTGGACTGGAAAAATGTTTTATTTCTTCTAATTCCCCATCTATTAACAAAGTAACACATAACTAGTGGTTTAATAGAAATAAAGTGTTTAATCTAACTAAAATTGGGCGGATTTCGCCGAGGGGAGAGGGGCACAAAAGGGGAGAGGGGGCTTCGTTTATTTTCCCACACAACGCACTCGTAAACGGAACAAACACTCCACCCTCACGTTCGCTATTGATGGGCTGTTTGCTGTCGTACTATTCCCTTCAAAATATTCCGAAAATGATGCACACAAATGTCCTCACAATCGGATAATGCACGGCCACTTGCCAACGAGCAGCAGTCTTTTATCAGCGATCGCTCCGCTGCTCATGGGAGCCTCGGGGGCGCTGGCTAGCGGCTCCTTTTAGCTTGTAGCATCTGTGTTCGCATCCCCTCGAACGGCGCCTATGATAGAGTTGCTACCGGGGATGCTGTTGCGAGCCAGTGCCCCTGATGTTTTTATGAGCAGCCAACGAGAAGTAATATAATACTCCTCGTATTAATAATTAATTGTGGGTAAAGTTTTATTCTGAGTGCCATTGCCTGTCGGCGTTGTGTGCACGAGTATACTTCATTACCCAGAAAGCCCTCTTTTCCCCGCGCATGCGCGTTGTGCGTTTCCTGGTCTGAATAACTCATCCGGTGCTCGTAAATATTGTTATACACGAAAGATATGCAAAAAAAATGCCATGGCCACCTGGCTTGGTCGCATCACGAAATTTTGACCGCATCACGGGCGAATTATTCGATCGAAATTTCCCTCGTAAGACGAGCATTTTGTATGACGAGCGGTCGTATGACGAGGTACCACTGTACATACATACATATACATACATACATACATACATACATACATACATACATACATACATACATACATACATACATACATACGTACGTACGTACGTACGTACGTACATGCATACATACATACATACATACACATACATACACATACATACACATACATACATACACATACATACATGTACATACATATACGTACATATACGTACATATACATACATATACATACATACACATACATACACATACATACACATACATACACATACATACACATACATACACATACATACACATACATACACATACATACACATACATACACACACATACATATACATACACATACATACACATACATACACATACATACACATACATACACATACATACACATACATACACATACATACACATACATACACATACATACATACACATACATACACATACATACATATACATACATATACATACATATACATACATATACATACATATACATACATATACATACGTATACATACATATACATACATATACATACATATACATACATATACATACATATACATACATACATATACATACATACACACTCAAATTGTCCCCTCGGTGGGTAAACCTGCGATTTGCGGGCCATTAATTCAGGGTGTCCCCCATCTGGTGTCCATTGCTTTTATTGCTTCTTTCTGCTTCAATACTGTAGCGATGGTATGTGGGTTATGACTGTATTGTTTTGCAATACCAGTCCTGGATGGAAAACAAGTTGCACTTTTTCATTTCATTCGCACCAGTAATGTCAAAAAATGAAAAAAAGTTTCTTTAACCACACTAAAAAAAACTTTTTTTAAAAAATCTGGTTAGAACTCCGGCAGTCAATCATCCAGGTTTCTTAACAGAAAAACAAATATATACCCATTTCAATTAGTATGTGTTTTAACCAGGGTAACCAATATAACACCTTCCTTTTGATTGTTTGATGATCACGCTTCACAAGATTGACAATTTTAAGAGTTCTGCATCCCTCTGCAGGATTTTTCACTATTTTTGACTTTTCGGCGCCTGTCAAGTCCCTCTTCTGGCCCATTTTGCCAAAGGAAAGGACATTTCCTCATAATTATGCACTCCTGCTCTAGGATGTTTATATCATTCAACCACACCCCTTCTCATTCCAGCCTATATTATACGTATACTTGGAATAAGCTAATGTGCATAATACTTATTTGCTCCCTGTATTTTCTGGAAGATCATTTTTATTATTCAGTCGCAGTCATGAAATTTCCGCTCCAAACATCTTACTCGGACAGTGAGGTAAAATGACTAACTCCCATCGGGTGACATGAAATTCTAACAAAAAAATAAATAAAAAAAATAAACAAAAAGCTAACAAATATGTACCAAACCAAAAACACAGATCATGAAATACAGTAAGTACCTAGGTAAGTAAATCCACATTAAAAATGTTTAAAATGTCCACTGTGAAAAATGATGGGTTACCTTACAAGCACTTATTAATTTTGTAAGTGATGCTTTATTGTATTTAAATCAATTACTATTTATTTGTGTTTGTGTGTATTTGCCTGGTTGACTTCTTCGGGATAGAACAAACACAACCAGATCAGTCAAACAAAAATCAGAATAGCATCCACCCTCCTCTTCATTCTGGCTGGCTGCATCCTGTTTGTGACCATCCCAGTTGTGATCTTCAAACACATCGAAGGTTGGACAGCTCTGGAGTCAACATATTTTGTTGTCATCACATTGACCACAGTTGGAATTGGCGACTATGTAGCAGGTGAAGCATTTTCTTCTTTTTGTGGCAATGCTTGTGTCTGAATTACTTTTTAATCATACCGTAGACGTGTTCAAAATGTTACGTATCTCTCTGAAAGAAGCTTTTGACCACAGAAATAACTTGAATCTGACAAAAGTAAAATGAATAATTTCTGAAAAGCAGCGATCGATTTCTGTTTGGAATAGCACATGGATGGATGGTCTCTGTGATGGTGTTGCTGTAAGAGCACTCAATTTACCCTTCAGAGTGCCCAGTATCAGAACGCTTACAAGTCATACACTTACAAATAGGCTCTATTAGACATACTCTATCAGATTTTACCTGCTGTAATGACACAGCTTATTTGACATCCACTCTCCAAATTTTACAGGTGACTTGCCTTAATATGAGTTTCATATAAAACATCAGTGGATGTGCTGGACACTAATCCTGGTCTGTTCTCTCTTCTTTATTTCCGTTACCTCGCTGGCTTGCAATGAGTGATGTCACCCCGGAAAATAAATTGTGACTACCAAGTTCTTAGTAATTATTGAATTGTATATTCAATTATGATTCTGTCGTAAATGTGTTAGCATGTATGATTGTTCCTCTCAGTGTGCCCTGTGATTGACTAGCAACCAATTCAAGGTCTCCCAAATGCTCCCAGTTGGCTGGGATAGGCTCCAGCACCCCTTTTTCTTATAGTAGAGTCCTGAACATTGACTTTAACTGAGGCCAGCAAAGCCTGCTGTTCTTTCGATGTTTTTCTAGGTTCTTTTGGGACCTCCTGGATGAGTCGTTGTCACACTCTTGGAGTAATTTTAACTGTCCGACCACTGTTCCCAGTTATCTCCATTTGTGGATAATGGCTCTGACAGTAGTTCACTGGAGCCCCAAAGCCTTGGAAATGGCTTTGTAACCTGTCTGATAGATGTTCATCACTTTTTTTCGGATTTCTTCTTGAAATTCTTTGAATCATGGCATGATGCTCTGATCTTGTACCCTACTTCACTTTTTCTTGATTCAACACGTCGTAGAAATCAGGTGTGGGTGTGGCCTGTGAAATTGAACTCAGCTTTCCTACAAATATGATTAGTCAGTTATTTTGTGATTTAACAAAGGGCCAGACAAGTTTGTAAATTTTTTGGCCTTAGGAAATAAAATCATCATTTAGAAACTGCATTTTATCTTTCCCTGGGTTGTCTTTGTGTCATACGAAAATTGATTTGATGGTCTGTGATAAATATGCAAAAAATACAGAAATCAGGATGGGACAAATACTTTTTCTTGACACTGTTTATATGTACAGGTATGCTAGTTACTTCCTATTTTAAGGATGGAAAAAAAATGTGGTAACCCAAATGTGGGATGTCCAAGAGAATATTGCCTACCCAGAGTTTCTGTGCTTAAAATGTGGAATTATCATGAATTACCATGAATTACATTTAATGTCAGGTTATTCTCATTTGAACTTTTATGTAAAGTTAAGAATGAAATGGGTTTCATTTGAACTTTCACTTGTGCATGGTCAAACTGGCATGGGCTCAAATTATACACAGATCTTTAGAGCGCAAATGGTATTGGAAATGGAATGTATCAAGAAACACTATATTTCGATCCCATTTTTTTCCCCATCTCAGGCGGAAATCGGAGGATTGAGTACCGGAAGTGGTACAGACCGCTAGTGTGGTTTTGGATCTTGGGTGGTCTGGCCTATTTTGCGGCAGTACTAAACATGATTAGCGACTGGTTGAGGGTGCTATCCAAAAAGACCAAAGAAGAGGTAATCACACATCTTTTGCATCATTCAATACTGTTTTACTTTGGTTTAGAATTATTTTTGCAACACATGAATGTATGTTATTCTTGAACTACAGAGTCAAGATTTAATTCAATTCCCATGATCTCACAAGCTATGGAAGAGCCATTGGGTGCAATGTGAGGCATTTGGCACCACTGGCAGGGGGCGGCCTGAGTGCAATGTGGAAAGTTTCTGACAGGATATGACTCATTCCTTTTGATGAATCAAACAGTCTTGTTAATTTGGGCATTTCAAACAATGAGTAT